>NC_086099.1:68964802-69173987 GCF_963921235.1 Mobula hypostoma | reverse complement strand
TCCAATATTTATTAGGCAAGAATTTCCTTTAATGCTGGATGCTTGGCACAGACTGGATCAGCTTTTGCACTGTGTGACTGCATTCTATGGTATGGCTCAGTGGTTGACTAACTGACCCTCCAGTGCCTTACCAGTCACAAGGTGGGAGTTTAAATAAAACCCTCTATCCAAGACATAGTTCAGAAAGGTTGACGCATTCCTCCATTACTTAACCCCTTTACTCTCTCCACCATAGCTGAAAAGTGACTGCAGTGTTTACTGTCTACAAGATGCCTTGCATCAACTTTAAGGCTTCCTAAATCCATGAGTGCTATAACCGAACAGAATGGGAAGTAGGCACGGTGGAATATTTTGAAATTCCCCATGCGTTCTTGAGTTGATTATGTATACTTCATTTCCTTGTCACTGTTTGAACCATAGACATTAAGCTAACAGCAACTTCAACACATCCATCGCAACAGCAGGATAAAGAAACGCAGCAGTTTTTTTCCCCCAAAGGCAAATGAGGATGTTAGACAAATACTTGCTTTTCTGGTGACACCTACATATCATGTAAAAATAGTTTTAAAAGTTGATATAGTTAAAAGCTGAAAGTGGTTTTGAGATTTGCTACTTTTCCCCAGTGAACTTTGTTTTTATTATATTTTCTGAACAGGCTACAAATACAAATTCAATCATCACTTAAGAATGATTTGCAATTTATTATTTAAACATTGAAACCACTGTCTTATAATTTTTCATAAACATTGCCTCCCTTATGTAGAAACTAATTTAAGCAACTGACTAATACTGCTAGAAAATTTAGCATATTTCAACATCTGAACAGATCAGTTTAATAAAGCCAATGACCATTGTGTAGATGGGAAGAAACTTTGCAGTTCATTGTGAATGATTAGATATCTGGATAGAAGAAGAAATCTGGTTGTCAAAATACCTTGTACTCATTAAAGAAAGGAATATGAATCTCTAATAAGCTTTAATAAATATTATTCTTGTGGCCTTTTTTGTCATTTCAACACAAAGAATTCTTGCCTACTTGAAGGATTTTGCTACCAGAGACACCGTGTGAATGATTGGATGGACATCCTGGATTTAAGTCACTCTTGCTTCATCAGGAGGTAGAAGTTCATTGCCACAGGAAGGTATGCAAAGGCAGTGATACAACTAACGTATTCCCAAACTAGAGTGCCTATGATTAGGCCTCACTGATGAACACCAGCAACTGCATCACCTGTCAGTTCTCCACACGCAGCTTGCCTTTTCCTGGTTTCAATCTTGCACCATTTGCTTCGCTGACAGCAGTTCTCCAGCAAGCATCAAGAAGGTGGAGAACTGAAAGGAAGGAGTGACCCTGTCAAAAACATTTCTTTAGCAAAAAAAGATATTTATCCACAAATGGAACTAGACAACTTTTTATGGATATACCAGAGACATTTCTGGATGCAAATTGAGAACTACATTGTCCATATTATAATGATTCAAAGATGACTAGAGTTAAAATCCATTAAAGGCTAGTTCGTATCCTGGAACGTTGTGATAAGTGAAAACTGAATGCTTGTTTCCTGTCTACAAACTAACGCCTGAAAGTTTTTGGACATGTTGGTAGGCACCATCTCATCCAAGATTTTCGTCCCCAAATAAATCCCAGACAGGGACCAGGGCTACTAATTTTGCTGTTTCCACATGACCACTCACTTGAAGCTTGCTACAGTTGTGCCCATTGGCATGCCTATTGAAAGCTGGCAGGCAAGCTTAAGCAAAGATGATTGAGGGAATCATCTTGAAAGTCAGTTAAGTGCTCATACATTCATCAGCAAACAAATCCAGTGTCTTCCAGTCAGCCAGAAGTCGCAGAACACGAATCCCATAAGTGGAGGAGATACCATGCAAGCATGTCTTAAGGTAACTTCATCCATGGATCACATATTTAGTGGTACTGGATTTGGCTCAAACTTCATTATGAAAAATCAATCTATATGCCAAACTTTCAATCGTATATTTTCTAAGAATAAGAGTACATGAAAACTTAACTAATTCTAATGATTTTTATGATCTTCACAATTAAAACAAATTACTGCCAAATTCTGATTTTACAAAAGAAATGTTTGTGGTAACAGCTCAAACATTTTAATCTCATCTTTTCCCATAGTATTCCACCTCTCCTTCTAGGGGCAACAAATGTCTAAGAGAATTCTGAAATCAATAGAGAATCTATTTAATTGCCAAAATTTATATTACAAAAGAACCAAGCCAAACCAAAACAGGGTTCATAATGCTTTATTGACTACTGCTTTAGAATATAAATGCAACAGACTAAGCTTAAGCTTTTAAAACACAAGGTAAATAGAAAACAGTTCAAACACCGAATGGTAATGCTTTTGTTTGCTAATAAGGCACATTAGTTTTAAAAGACTTTTGTCTATATATACCTTGTTCTTTTATATGCACCAGACCAACATTTTGAACTAAGAAATGCTGTTTGAATAAAATGGCTGCAAGAAAGTGGCACGTCTGGATCCCAACTTAGCCTTTTACAGGTCCCTGCCAAAAGCTGTCACTCAATTCTTTGGCCTTGTAAGATCACTGTTGGGTCCTTGTTTGTGCAGACCAAAAACAAAAGAGCAAATAAAAAATACATTTAAGCTTTTACTACTTGACACAGTTACTTGAAACCCTTTGTTTTTCTTCCAAAGTACTCTCCCACTTCTAATTGGGTCTTGAATGCATCTTGAAAGTTAAATATTCCTTTTAAATACATCTACATTCTTTTCACTGGGCTATTAGGAACTATTCAGTCAAATAAAAGTATTTTGGAATAAAACAAATCACAAGATCTGACCACAGCCCCCTCTTTTTTAAGTTAATATACATTTTCAAAACAGAACAACTTTCTTTGTACTTTGATTAGTGGTCTTACCCAATATTTCTTCTAAGAACAAGGCACTTCAACTAAAAGAGGCATTTTCTAGCAGCAGTATCTATTTTGTTGGCAACATTATTAAATCTTGATTTTAAACACAATACCTAAAAGCCTGCAGAAAATGTGACTGAAGAATTTGACATATTAAATCCATGATGGTAAGTTGGGCAGCAGTAAGAATATATTAGCCTGATAAAAGTTTTCTTGATACTTTGGGTAATATTTTAATAAGCAATAATTTATAATTTTAATTTGGGGCACGAGGCTACATGAAAAAGAAAATGTTGCTCAGATCTTAAAAATCCCCTTGACATTCAACAGCATCATTGAAGATAGCCACTAAGAAAGGGAGTGTTTGCTTACTGTTGGAGTGTTGAAGGGAAGCTTCCTCACCCTGCGTATTTGAAATTGTTCAACTTTAATCTTATGTTTCAAGTCTAACCAAAAGGGGACATTTTTTGCCTCTTTAATCGTCCTATTAGTGCAGATGAAAATAGACTCTTCCAAGTTGACGCCTTGCTTAGTTCTTACCAGATCTAACATGCTAAAGTGAATATCATAGACACAACATTAGGAATTAGAATTACAGAAGTAGTGAACTGGACTCCACTTTAAAAAGTTATGCCAAGGAACAACAATGCTGTGACATAGGGGTGCATATTCCAGTGTATAATAATTCATGAATTATAAAAAGTGGCATTTCCGGTGAGACTAAGAATGGCAAGAACAGTGACTTGTACTAAGAAATGGAAAATTAAACGTGACCTCCGAATATTGAGATTTTGCTTTATAAAAAATAAAGATACCTCATTTGGTTTTAAGCGAGAGGCACAAGATTGCTCAATTAGCTTTTGGGTTTAAAGCATTGAGGCAGTGTTGACAAATGCAACAGCTGCCTTTCTTATCTCAATTTACTTAAGGTACTCTGAGTGAGAAGGTAATGTGGAATGTGAAGCATTAAAACCGAACAATCTATAATGTGGCTCTCAATAGTAATTAGTGTTTCTGGGAGATTATCAATATGTACTTACGGTGCATGACAGCTTCTATTCTAGAAGCAGTTGAAAGTGTGAAGAGGCAAATCTGTTGTTATTTTAAAAAAAACCCATAATAATCTACATAATTTTAACCAAATAACTTTTCCCCAGGTCAAAAAACAATGAACGTAGCTCAACTGCATATTATTAATCATCAACAGTTTCCTTTGGTCGGCCCAAAGAGTATGGTCACATTATGCAGGTTTTAGTGAATATCACATGTTTCAACATGACTTTTTTTTATATAAAAGTCTCCTTTACAGGCCACTGAAACACTGCAAAAAATACATTTAGTTCCTACCATAATAATAAAAGATTTCTTTTGCTTCTTCAACAGCATTGAAAGAAATTGGTAAAACTCTGTGGCAAACCACATACCATGTGTTGCTGCACCATAAAAGACTTCTGCTCATAAACTTATATTAAAACATAATATGTACACACTCACACATATATCTAATTTGTTACATAACCAAAATACATTAGTACCCATAACTACTTTATCACCACAGACCAGCTATAAATTTTCTTTAACATGATAAGAAGTTATTATAATAGAACTTCATGCTGACAAGGCTTATTTCATTCCTTGTCCTAACAAAAACTCAGCACTTCAGCTGAGCTTAGAGCAAAAACAAAAAGAGCATTGCAAAAGATAATTAAGCCTTGCTTCCACTAGGTTGAGCATTCATCTGAACGGTTATCTTCTACTTACTGTCCTGTGTACGTACTTAAATGACTATCCAGCATCAAAAAGTCTTATCCTACTACTGTGGATATTTATTTCCCTTGCTTTTCTTCCTCCTTTAAAATAATGCACACCTTGCCTCAAGAGACAAACATAATTCTAGATACTTTCCTCCTCAGCCGTCCCATCTAAATCTGCATACCTAATCCCGTGATGGTCAGCACTGCAAATACTCAGTGAAGCTGGTGAAATTCAGTCCCTGAAAGAGCCCGAATTATGAAAGCAAATGAAAGCAACATTCTGGCTTTGTGCTCAACAATCCAAATTTTTTAATATTGTACTTCCTAGATCAATTGTACCCAATGTACTAAGAAAAGAAAATGGTGCTGCTCACTAAAGGAACAACTCAAGTTTTTTTTAAATAGCACTGTGCACAATTCTTGGCCACACCAGGCCTCTGCTAGGATATATATCGTGTATGTTGATTACTACATTTATGAGGATCTACAGATATGTGATTCAATTAAGGCTGAGTTTTTCTTGAAGGCACCAACAGGATAAATAACTGGAGTGAACAAATCACACAAAACCTCATAGTATAGTGTGTAAAAACCCATACCTACATGTATTAACCTTTAGTTTCTAACTGTCCACATTCAAAGAGTTCAAACCTTATGGACGGAAGATTTTATATTTACTTAAGACAAGACAATTTCAAATAAAGTGTTTTCATAGGATGCATAGAATGGTTTCTACTGAAAGGTTCTTAACCCTCAAAAAACATTTAAAACACTTTCAAAATTTAGTAACAAATAAGATTTTTAAAAAACATTTCGGTCTTTCACATAGTTTTTGGTATGAAGTTTAAGTCTCAAATTAGAATCTTTCACAATGAACCATGTTGGCTTTTTTCTTCATAAATACCAGTGTATTCCTTCACTATTATAAAGTCTTTGTTTATAAAATCCTAATAGGTTTGGTAGAAATCATGTAAAGGAACTTGAAAGGTGGCTGCAGGGAATGCCTGTGGTACATAAGTCGCATATCCTCCATAAGCTGCTACTGCTGCAGCAGTGGCCGCGTTCTTTTGCAGTGTTGCCATGGTAGCAGCAGAAGCAGGAGCTGCAATTGGAACATAACTTGCCCCATAGAAACCAGTGGCGGGAATTCGTTGAATGTTGGAAGCCATTGCATACACCGGAGTTATCGGGCGAGTCTGCAAAGAAAGAAAACATTAAGGCATTGCAACAATTAAATCAGTCACAATTTAAAATTGTGGATAACAAATTGTGGCTAGACCAAACTCAGTATTTCTGGAGTAGTTAGATTCTAATATAAAAAGATAAAATACTGAAGTTCTAAATCCGAAACAAACAAAAAGGAAAATGCTAGCCAGTTAGGCAATATTTGGGGCAGACAGAGGCTGCCCAGCCTACTCAGTATTCCAGCATTTTAAATAATTTATTTTTAATTCTAAAATTATCTGTGCTTCAACATGTAAATTATTGCTTTATGCAATAATATTTTTCCCAATCTGATTTTCTCCTGTCCTAATTTATCTCGTAGTACTGTTCCCAGAAAGCTGACCAACTTTGACTTCTTATCCAAACAATCAGCATCAGTGGGCCAGATCAAGATAGTCACGGCCAGTCCAGCCTTGTTATTTGTCTAAAGTAAGGGCCACTGACACCAATCAGAAGTAGGAATCCTGTAGTGATAGTTCCCAATCTTAGCCCACCAATCATTCTAGGGTGACTATTTATGGCTAATCAAATCATATCCAATTACTAATCAGGAGAACATAACTGCAATTATTGCAGAGAAAGTAAAGATTAACATTTCACTCTTACAAGGAAAAATAACTTTTTTTTTTAACCTGAAAAGGTGGAGGAGTGGAAACTGATGGAATGATGGGTGCTCCATTCGGATCAGTCTGGACAGCAATAGGATTAAGAACGTGCTCCATTGGATGCATTTTGTTTTCTTCCATTAACTTGGTGCCTGGAGCTGCCTGAAACACTGGATATTGGGTTCCAATGGAAGGAATGGCCACTGAAATCGGATAAAATACCAATTTTAATTAAAATTACTGGTTATAATATTATTATAACACATGAAAAGATTAAATACAACTTCATGGCATACAATTCAGAAAACTGATTTTTAAAAGAATACAGTGAAATTTTAATAGCATACAGAATATTCAAAAACTTAAAAAGTTGGATGGAAATAAAATTCATTTCAAATTTGGGCAGCAATAGATAGTTTTCCCTTCATTTACATCACAATTCACCACCACGTCATAATTGATCATTGTTTACAATAGAATCACAAGGTATTATTGGGGAAACTTTCAATTGTTTAATTTCTTCTGGCTGCAGTTACTCACATGTACGGGTCCAGGGAGATGTTTCCCAAGATTAGTGGGGGGATAAAAAGTGGTCATGCAAGAAGTAGCAGAGATGTTGCAGGCATAATGGAAAATGATTCAACATGTACAATAGCTGAAAAGAGGGAATGGTCAAGTTTGAAATGATCAAAGTTAATCCCACAGAAGCCTAGTGGTGTGGCAGGAAGAGATAAAATGGTCAAGATGATTTTGCACCATCAACCGCAGTGCTTTACGACAGCTTACAATTTTATAGCCACTTTTTAGTAGCGATAAGGAGATTTTCTAGAAGGACGTGGGATCAGACTCCCATAGCTATTATGACTCAAATGCACTTTTAGCACATGGTTTACCTACCCTCCAGGTAGATTAATGAACCATTTTGGATACTGTTCTGCTTCTCAGGGGAACACAACAAGAGCAAAATCTGTGCACCATGGGTGGCTTGGCTGAACAGAAGAGGAAGAAAGAATGGGAGAGCTATAATGATTGGGGATTCAAATGTTAAGGGGGACAAATAGTATTTCTGCAACCACAAAATATGACTCCAAGATGTACTCTGCCTTGTTATTACAAGAAATAAAGACATCACAAAGTGGCTGTAGGAAATTCCAGAAGTTTAATAGGGATAGAGTAGGGAAGGAAAAGAGCTAACAGTCATTGTACATATCAATACAATATCTGGGTAAAAAGATCAAAATCCTGCAAACAGACTCTAGGGAGATGAAAATTAAATGGTTGACCTCAAAAAGTAGTAATCCCAGAATGATGGTGGAAAAAGCTGAAAGAGAAGGATAGAAAAGGCCAAATGGCACAAGGGATGGTATAAGGAGCTGGAAGTTGGATTCCCAAGCCATTGGGGCTGGTGCTGTGGAAGGATCCATACAAGCTGGTTAGACCCAGCTGAGGCCAGGACTGATATCCTTGTGGGGAAATGCTGGGGAGAAATTAGAGTGGTATGGTAGGGGGATGGGTATCCAAGCGGGTAGTGGAGAAGATGGGGGGCGGGGAATAGAAATGATACAGAAAAGTAGAAAGAAAAAGCAGGGACTGAGGAGGAAATAGAATGAAAGTAAGGTAATGCAAGGAAAAGTAGTTAAAAGAGCTCTATAAATAAATGCATTGAACAAAGATCAGTGAAGTAAAAGCACAATGGAAAAGAACAGGTTGGATTTAACAGCCATTATGGAGACATGGCTACAAAGATATCAAGCTGGGAAAAATATTCATGGGAATTTGACTTTTAAGAGTATGTGTGAAGGCAAAGATGATGGGATCCTCTGCTAAATAGATGAGTCCGATACAGTAGGAAGACGTAGATTTCAATTGGACAAAGGCAAAACAAATAGCAAGAGAAAGGTGTACAGGCTCCCACACTGTTATTGAAAGGGATATTGATCTAGGGACTGAAAAAAAGAATGGCAATGTTTTATTTGAAATGAAGTGATGAAACATTGGGACCAATTCTCTTCAGTATATGTAATCTGTTAGAGTTAACAATATAAAACTTGTTATATAAATATAGAGAATATTGGTAGATGTGATGTTGACTAAAACAAACATCATGTAACATAATACAGGGGGATACATTTTAGGATGAAAATTAAGAGTCAGCAAACTCTATATGGAAAGTAATAAAACTAAAAAGGACCAGAAAAGGAAAAACTTACAAGTTTGTAGATTTTTTAAAGAGTAGAGTACAAAGACAAACTAACTAAACAAGAAAGAGGGAAGAACATTCCCTGTGCTGATAATAAGGTCACAGAATGCTCTCACATGAGGAAAGGGTACTTTGTAAGACTTAAAGTTTCTATTAATAGACATGGCTTTGACTTTGCCTATTATTGCTGAAAGTTTCCATAATTTCCCCAATATGCAGAATTTCCCCAACATTCCCAGTGTACTGAAATAGACTAAGAGCCCATTGGGTCTAAATAAGGTAAAGTAGTTAAGATTACGAGATCCACTGAGGTGCATTCAAAAATATGATGTATTTTAAGGAGATAAATGGGGAACAATGAAATGACTTCATGGGTCAGCAAGCTTGGTAATTAGAGGATGCATCCCAGAAAGACTTGAGCAGACTGCACACTGGAGTTTTAGTAGGTTTTTCTTTTCCACCTGGGGGCTAATAAAACAAGCGTTGCTCTACCAGAAACAGTTGTTGAAACAAAATACAGAATCACATTTAAAAGAGAAGTGAATGCTTAAAAAGAAAGGATTAAACAGCTTGGAGTACCTAATTTTTTTTTAAAAAAAGCTAAAACAGTGAATACTTTAAGTCTAGTAGCATAGCTAGCACGCCAGATCACTTTGATCTGGGTTATAAAGATCTGTCATGCTAAGAAGTCACTATTTCTTCCATGTTTACGGACATCATGTTATCATTTTAAGTTATTTGCTTTGGTGCAGTTCTGGAACATTATCAATCCAATCTACAACTACAATCTATGGTAATGTTAAAACTTCAGTAGCATTACCAGTTTGTAACCCAAATCTCTGGTAAGTATATAAAACAATTCATGGTAAGCTATTTATAACCTCGTGTAATGCATATCATTGGTGGCCATGAGATTCCTTGATAAAATAAATGACTTGAAATCCATGGGACTTCAATAGTGACACAAAAATTGCTAGCTTTTCACTGTTAATTGGGATTATACATTATCCTAGAGCAGCAGTTCCCAACCTTTCGTATGCCATGGACCCCTATCATTAACCAAAGGGCCCCATGGACCACAGCTTGGGAACACCTGCCCTAGAGGAATATCTTAAAATCCTAAAATATCGGCTATTTATTTCCACTTTTGTCTCTCCAACTGTTAAGGTAAATGTTTAGCAAAACATTTCCTTTACTAACCTGCACCAGGTTTCATAGCGACTGGACTGACTGTGGCCAGATCTAAGCTGGGTATCAGTTCATACGCTTTGTCCTGTTGCTTGGCCTTCCCTTCATGATATCTGCTGTAAATACCTCTGCCTGCAGAATATCCGCCCAGGTACGATCCCCGAGGTCCCGCTGCTCTGTTGCCAGCTGCCCCTCTACCTCTTCCACGCACAGCGCCTGCTTTAAAAAAAAAAGAAAGAACCAATTTTAAAAGATACATTCCAAGACAGCATTTCATCGGCAGATTCCAGAAGGTATTTGCACAGGCGATTATTTGCAAGTGTGTCATAATTGGTGTTTTTGATTTAAAACAACGTAGTAACAGATTACGGACATATTTTGAACACAAGCATTCTCCATCTGTATAGCAACAACATAGCAAAATATCCCAAGATACTTTGCAAAAGATTAGCAAATGAAATTTGATGCTGATTCATGACAGACATTCAGGGAGACACCCAGAAGCTTGGTTAAAAGGAGAAAAGATATAGAGGCAGTATGGTTTCAGAACATAATTCCAAAGTTGAGGGATTGAAAAACTGAAGGCAAAGTTACCAATGAGAGATTACCGGTGGTGGAAACTGATACAATAGGGTCTTTTAAGAGCCTCTTAGATAGATACATGGAGCTTAGAAAAATAGAGGGCTCTGTGCTAAGGAAATTCTAGGCAGCTTCTAGAGTAGGTTACATGGTTGGCACAACATTGTGGGCTGAAGGGCCTGTAATGTGCTGTAGATTTCCAAGTTCCATGTTCTATTAAGTCGGTGGATAAGGGCCCAGATCTTAAATACAGTTTTATAGGAGGAATACAGGGCTGGAAGATATTACACAGCCATAGGGAAAGATTTTTTAAAAAGTGAGGAATTTTCAAATAATTGTTTTAATAGTAAGCCAGCCAGTCAGACGAGTACTGAACTGTCAAAGCAAAAGGCTAACTGAAGTAGATAATGGTTCCACCACCCATTTGAGGAGCAATGAAGTCTGCATCTGTTATGGAGGTGGAAATAGCCAGTCTTAATGAGACCTTGGATATACAATTCAAAGCTTATCCTGAACCCAACTATGGCACCAGGATTACCAGCACTCTTATTCAGTTTTGATGGGAGAAAGTTGATCTGTGGCTAAGAAACGGAATTTGTAATTTTAAATGCAAACAAAACCTCAACTGGGGTAGATTGAGAACTTCTGGTCTACTCAATTAAGTTGTAAAAGTTCCTATTTTAATCATAGTAAGTGTTCGATAAGCAGTCTGACAATTTAGAGAGTGTGATGGCACAACAGACGTAACTGCAATACACAGCTGGGTGTTACTAGCTCACATCTGAGAATTGACATTTATGTTGATATTACGATACAGCAAGTACAATTGATAAACAATAAGTAGGGACTGGGGAAGCACCAGATACAAATAGGGAAATTAGTTTGAGTTCTTGTACTAAAACTGAATGAATTAAAAAAAAAAGAAGTGGACTAGTCCCAGGCAACAGCGTTGCACAACCTTGGGCAAAGACCTAGCAGCTGAAAATTTACCATTTGTAATGATGAGTTAGGACCATTTCATGCTCCTGGTTTAAAATTAATATTTATGCTAAAATACCACAGACTATATTAAACTAAGTTGTTTTCAATGAAGTACCTCAAATTAGTTTGAAAGTTACTGTCACTTGTAATAACTCAGCAGGCCAGACAGCATCTATGGAAAAAAGTACAGTCGACGTTTCAGGCTGAAACCCTTTGGCAGGACGGGAGAAAAAAAGGCTGAGGAGTAGATTTGAAAGATGTCAGGAGGGGAGGGAGAAATGCCAGGCAATTGGTGAAACTTGGAGTGGGAGGGATGAAGCAAAGTGCTAGGAAGTTGATTGGTGAAAGAGACAGAAGGCCATGGAAGAAAAGAAAGTGGAGGGTAGGGGGAGCACCAGAGGGAGGTGATGGGCAGGCAAGGAGATAACATGAGGGGGCAGGGAGATGAGAAATGGTGAGGGGGAGTGGGTTGGAGGCGTTACTGTAAGTTTGAGAAATCAATACTCATCCCATCAGGTTGGAGGCTACCAAAACGGAATACAAGGTGTTGTTCCCCCAACCTAAGTGTGGCCTGATCCCGACAGCAGAGGAGGCCATGGATGAATATATTGGAATGGGAATGGGAGGTGGAATTAAAATGGGTGGCCACTGGGAGATCTTGCTTGTTCTGATGGACAGAGCGTAGATGTTCGGTGAAATGGTCTCACTGATATACAAGAGGCTACATTGGGAGCACCGAACACAGTATATGATGCCAACAGACACATGGGTGCAGTGCTGCCTCACCTGGAAGGACAGTTTGGGGCTCTGAATGGTAGTGAGGGAGGTGGCGTAGGGGCGGGTGAAGCACTTGTTCCACTTGCAAGGGTAAGTGCCAGGAGGGAGATCAGTGAGGAAGGACGAATGGACGAGGGAGTCACATAGGGGACGATCCCTGCAGAAAGCAGAAAGTGGGGAGGGAAAGATGTGTCCAGGAGGGAGATCAGTGGGGAGGGACGAATGGCATCTACAAGTGACAAACGAGAAAATCTGCAGATGCTGGAAATCCGAGCAACACACACAAAATGCTGGAGGAGCTCAGCAGGCCAGGCAGCATCTTTGGAAAAAAGTACAGCCGACATTTCAGGCCGAAACCCTTCAGCATGAAAGTAACTGGAGGAGCTGAAATAGAATTTAACAACTGAGACATTTACTCTACCTGCAGTAGAATGCATTTAAAAACATGCTTCTTTACCTGCCAAGTTCCTACAGTATTTTGTGTGTGATGCTTAAAATACTGCAATTTAATATTCAATAAGATAAACAGGGCAAATTTTTCACCATCACACATGTCCTTGGCAATGACAAGATTGTGGCTTTGGTTAATGTTCCCATTGAAAATGGGACTTACAAATGTTTATTGCCATTTTGTATGTTTTTTTTAAAAAGAGGCAAAATTTTGATGTGCTATATGGTAAAAAAAACATTTTGATGTTGCATTAGTTATATATTGTCCTTTAATGCACATCCTTCAATGAATGTCCTTAAATCAACCACGGAAATTTGTCTCAAAGCACATTTTAGTATGTCAGTGATAACTGCACGGGCATGGCTTTGTTCTCTCTGATTGACCTTAATGTCTGACATTGTAAAACTCAAGTTGTCCTTGCCATAGACACATTTTAAATGTGTAATTTACATTTGGTCCAGAACAGAAGTTTATTTGATGCTTTCTTTGGCTATTTAACTAATAGATTTTTTTGTAACAATGCTTGAGAATCTGGAGCATTATTACAATGTTTCCTTGTTAACTAAGACTTCAAGTATTCACTAATTGTTCAGGGCAATTAGGAATAATTTGTAATTTTCAATCTGATTAAAATGTTGACTTCTTTCCCCCATTTTAATACTGCAATATTTATTGACACCCAAGAACCTGAATAACAACAGATTTATATACTTATTTTTAAATTATCTAATTAAACTCTGGAAGGTAAAGATAAATTAATTTCTTTTGCTGGTTTAAATACACATTTCAGTAAACTGAGATGAAACGGTTTAAAGTTGCTTAACGCAGTCTCCTCCTTGCTGGTTTGTCAAATGCAACTTCTTGTAAAGGTTCCTTGCCCTCTCCCAAAGCTTAGTCTTTATGCTCTTGAATCCATCTTGTAGAATGCATTAGACATTCCTGATCAACTGAAACCTGCACTATACAGCAATCTAAAACCAAAAATCCCTCCCAAGTGTTCAAGTTTGGGAGACTCAACATGGTTTGTAGAAATGTGTCTATGGACAACTGGTCCCTTGATGATAAAGGAAAATCTCACCCATATTAGGCAATTCTTCAGAAACAGGGAAGCATCTACGATGGAGTGGTAAGATAAATAAGTGGATGATGGTGAGAAGAAGAAAGAAAAGGAGAAAATTGAACAGCGCAGGAAATACTGAAAATGAACTTTGAAGAGGTAGTGGAAGGAACTAGCTGTTGTAATCACATCGGGGCCAATGATACAAGAAAGTACCAATACATGAGGAGCAGATAAATAGCTAAATTGAGAGAACTTTGAGTGTAACTCTAATTATTAAAGCAAGGCACCATGCATATTGGCATTTGAATGATCAGATCAGGAAAGTAAATACGGTTAGATTTGTGTCATAAAGTGATTCCACTTCATGTTTTGTAACTTCAAACATTAAATTATTCAAAGAAAGACACAGGAGTCCAAAAAGAGGGTCTAACTGAGTTTTACTTTAAGCAAGGTGCCCACATATCATGTGGTAGCGTGATGACATATGCATGTAACGTATTTTTACAAACTCAATTATTTAAATGAGCAATTATATATACACACACGATTACTCAAATATAACTGAAATATTAAATACATAACTCTCCTCCCTGCTTAGTTATAAACTCCAACTCAATAGCAAATGTATCTCAACTATATACACCGTATTATATAATACAACTACTATATATAGACATCCACAGCATTGTGTGTGTATGTATATGTATATATATATATTAAAATTGTCCTATTCAGGCCGAAAGATTTAATCACTGGACGATTTCTACTTTTGTGGGTTAATGTCTTTCCTGACTGGGAGGGGTGGGGGGGGGGAGAAAAAAAATCACTGCTTGTAGTTGTGAAATAATCTCAGGTTCTGGGACCTCCTTCGTGGTGGTTGTAGGAGTTGAATCAGACTGCAGGAAATGGTTCTGATAGCAATAGCCATCTTTTTCTTCTTCTAGGCTGTGCTTCTTAATCCTGGGAAGATGCATTTAGTTCACTGGAATATTCTCTTATTAATCTTTCTATTGCTCCTTTATGATCTGATCTGTCCTCTAGGTTTCTGCATCCACAACATCTGACAAATCCTTTTTCTTCATATCCCCATCGACTCCTTTCTTTTTGGCCTTCCATTTATCTAGCTGGGCACTGGTCTTTGCATCTACTTTTACAAGCAGTTTTTTAAAAAAATTTTCCACTTGAAGTCCATGCAATAACCTTAATGCATACAGTAGATTCTGGCTCTTTATACTCAAAGCTGGATGTTTGCAACTTTCCCGAAGCTTCTTGAACAATCTTCCAGCTTAAAACCAAGCCACATTTCGCAAGTAACTGTATGATTAACATATCAGAAGGTGGTTTCTCAGATATGTTGCCTATGAACACAGTTGTAGTTCGACGACTGCTTTAGTCACTTGCACATTTCCTCTGAGCAGTATGGCCCTTGGTCCAATACACTTTCGAAGTAGAGGCAGAGAGGTTGGCACCAACACCTGTTTACCCTCTGTTGGTCAACAGTTCATGGTGTTTAGCATGGAGACAATCGTGGCATCATCCAGCATCTTTTCTGAATTGGCAAGGCTGTGGCATGCAGATTATGGATGGATCTCCAATCAAGTTGTAGTTGTCTCAGTCAGTCACAATCCCACAATGCCGATCCTCCTGTTTCTACCACATACAGGCTCAATGTGACTCGTTTGTTGCCTTTCACTTTCACAGATGTCATTCAATAGGAGTCATCTTTTCTCCAGTACAAGTTCTAGTTGGATATCTCCAGGCTTCAGTTTATTATCTTTGAAATTCCATTCAAACTTATTTTGTGGGATGTCTGAAACAGCCGAACCAGTGTCCAATTCCATTTTAATTAATTTGCCGTTCGCTTCTGGTGCAAGCCGTATAGCTGGTCTATCGTTAGTTTTCACATTGTAAATCTCAAGGGTACTCACTCCTGCACCAGTCTCATCGTTATCAGATTTTTCACCAACAGAGTGCAGATTAATGGTCTTTTTGAAACTTCAACTGACTTTTCAGCTTTTTCTCTTCTCTGTGCAATCCATTTACTTTTACCTACCCAACATGCTCTTTGTATGTGTCCTACTCTGTTGCATTTTCTGCAAGTTTCATCTTTAAACCTGCATTTGTTTGGTGAATGTGAACCCCTGACACAACAGTAACAATTTACTCAGCGAGGCCGGTTTCTGTTTAGATGTTGCAATTTTGTTCACACTCACTCTCATTCCTGATTGCAGCTCAATTGTGTCTGTCTTCAGTTTCCATTGAAACAGCAATTTCAACTGCTCTTTTAAATTGTGCTTCAGTTACAACCAGTTTTTGAAGGTTTTCTTTCAAGATTCCACCAACTAAATGATCTCTTTGTGCATCATTCCAACCTGAGAATGCTCAATCTTTTCAATTCAGCCGTGTAAGCTGAAATGGACTCTCCTTCTTTTTGATCCGGCTTATGAAATCTAAATTGTTCAGCAGTCAGCAATGGTTTTGGTTTTAAATGTTCCTGCATTACTTTGATGATACCCTGAAAGCTCATTTCTGATTGTTTGTTTGGAGCAGTCAAACCTCAAAGCAAACAGTGTACCTTTAAACCCAAACCACTTCACAAAATTGGCAGTTGCTTCTCATGGACTATTTAATTTGCTTCAAAATACTGTTCCAATAGCTCAGTATACACGAGCCAATGTGTAATCAAACCCAATCTTTCCGATGTAACCAGCTTTTTCTGTTTTCTTTAAAATCATCACCCAGTACTCACTCTATCAACTTTGAACTTTTCTGTTTACAGCCTGTATTTTTACTTGACCATCTCCACATGCTGGGCTGCATATTTTACTCACCATTCCTTGCTGCATTTTTTCCCCATTCAAACATCAAAATATAATACATATTTCTCAAGTGATTTCTCAAAATTTCACTTAAATATTAGGTGCACAGCACTCTTCATGGGAAATTAGCAGCAAGTGAAAGGAGGGCACAGATTGCATCTCAGCCAGTGAGATCAAAGGCACTGATATGTTAAAGGGTTGTAGAAAGCACTAAGTAAGTGAAAAGCATTGTGCTAATATGACAAAAACCAAAAATGACAAAAATGGTACTGCACTGGGACAAATTACCCAGTTGCCTTTCCACAAGTCAATTCCAAGGAAAGGAAACAAGGATTTAATTTATAAAAACATAACAAACAAAAAATAAAGAGTCAAAAACAACACAAGATAAACTCAAAGTACAGGAAAGATCCCGGAAGCAGTAAAATAGTAATTGAAACAAACATGTTGAAAAGTACTACAGGTCAAAACTCTCTAATCCAGCACATTTGGGACCTGTCATGTTAGGGTTCCATGAAGTTTCTGTAAGTTGGGATCGCTGATGGTGAGAATGCGAAATTTGCACTTGTAGGTTAATTAGTGACTGATTAGTATAGATCTTAGTTAACTTTAGATCTTAGAATTTGTGGATTAGTACAGGTCTACAGTAGATTCTAAACATGCTAGACTGCAGGAATTGCCATACCATAGAATGTCAGGCTAAGAGTTTTAAATATTTCAGTAAAAGTTTGGCAAAAAAAAAATCACTAATTACAGTGGAAATTGCATCCATTTCTGAAAACATTTTTCCACTACCTTCATTAAAACTTATTTGCAAATCACTGAGCAGAATCTCCCCTAAACCTGTGCAATTAGTTTTTAAAATTTACCTTTCAAACCAGAACCTTGGAAATAGGTTGCAAGAGCTACATTGTCATGGATCTAGTTTACTATCCCATCACCTTACCCTTCGGCCCCAGTATTTACTTTTGCTGGGTGTGGAAGACCAGACAAGCTGTCCATCACCAATCATGCCTCTCATCTACCTCATCTGACAATGGCCCAGCGAAGTGGACTGGGCTCCTGAGCAGCAAGTGGATCACAGGTTTATCCTGAAGCTCCACTACCACGATTTTATCTGATATACTTTAAAAATATTCAAATAAATTAAAAATATTAAAACACTACTTTCACTTTTATTTGCAAAAGTTAAAATCATTGGTTCCAAAGGAAACTGCCAGCCAGTACAATTTGGCTTAACAGATGATGAAAAATGATACAAATTTTAAAGAGTGGTTCAAAGGAGCAGAGTCAACTGTACTTTAATTTATGGGATTTATGAATAGGTCTGAATTTACTGCTCAAGAAAGGAGGGCTCCTAAGTGAACCAAAGCCCTTCTGGTAAAATTATTTCTAGGGAAGTGCAATTTACGTTTTTGAAAATAATTTTCTACAATATCCAGAATTATTGTATAGTTGACTTTGAACAGGATAGTTGGCAGCTTGGGAACCATAGAAAGGGTGCAGAGGAGATTTACAAGGATGTTGCCTGGATTGGGGAGCATGCCTTGTGGGAATAGGTTGAGTGAACTCGGCCTTTTCTCCTTGGAGCGATGGAGGATGAGAGGTGACCTGATAGAGGTGTATAAGATGATGAGAGGCATTGATCGTGTGGATAGTCAGAGGCTTTTCCCAGGGCTGAAATGGCTAGCACAAGAGGCCATAGTTTTAAGGTGCTTGGAAGTAGGTACAGAGGAGATGTTATGGGTAAAAATTTTTCTTAATATAAATGCAGAGTGGTGGGTGTGTGGAATGGGCTGCTGGCGGCAGTGGTGGAGGCGGAAACAATAGGATCTTTTAAAAGACTCCTGGATGGCTACATGGAGCTTAGAAAAATAGAGGGCTATGGGTAAAGCCCAGGTAGTTCTAAGGTAGGGACATGTTCGGCACAGCTTTGTGGGCTGAAGAGCTTGTATTGAGCTGCATGTTTTCTATGTTTCTATATGTTTGACCTTAAAAGTAAAATCAAAGCCTTTGAAAACATTCCTGTTGCCTTTCACTGAAAAAGTTTCCGCTTAAAAACTTTTAAGGACAATTAGAGATTCCTTTTAGTAAAATGGAAGAAGTCCAAACACTCATCCATGATATTCAACAACAGTACTACCAAGTCCCTACCATCAATATCCTGTGAGTTTTCTCTGACCAGTAACTTAATAGGACCAGTCTTATAAATAAATACTGAAAACCTCTGTAGGGAATTTGACCTGAAATATTATCAGTTTATCATTCCATGGTCATCTTTCCAGCATTTTCCATCTTTGCTTCAGATTTACAGCATCTGTAGGACACACAGACACACCTGAAGCTGAGAAAACCTACCGAGCCATCAATGAAAGTAATCAGCTGGCAGCTCTTCACTTCAGCAATCCACTCACTGTCCACCACCATGTCCCGTATGGACCATCTCTACAAGTACAGCTGCAGCTTTACAAGGTTTCATCAACAGCACTAGCCAAACCAGTGAGGAACAACAGCTCAAAGAAAAATCACTACATCCAACATCCTTTCTAATGTCTAGGATAATATTGACTGAAAATAGCATCTTCAGTCAGGACTTCCTACCTAACTAAATTATGGGAGCACTTTCATCACAACTGCAGTAGTTCAAGAAGACAGTGTGCCACAACATTCAAGGGATATTAGAAATGGATGACTAAGAATCCCACAATATTTTAGAAACATATAGAAACATAGAAAATAGGTGCAGGAGTAGGCCATTCGGCCCTTCGAGCCTGCACCACCATTTATTATGATCATGGCTGATCATCCAACTCAGAACCCAGCCTTCCCTCCATACCCCCTGACCCCTGTAGCCACAAGGGCCATATCTAACTTCCTTTTAAACATAGCTAATGAACTGGCCTCAACAGTTTGCTGTGGCAGAGAATTCCACAGATTCACCACTCTCTGTGTGAAGAAGTTTTTCCTAACCTCGGTCCTAAAAGGCTTCCCCTCTATCCTCAAACGGTGGCCCCTCGTTCTAGACCTCCCCAACATCGGGAACAATCTTCCCGCATCTAGCCTGTCCAATCCCTTTAGGATCTTATACGTTTCAATCAGATCCCCCCTCAATCTTCTAAATTCCAACAAGTACAAGCCCAGTTCATCCAGTCTTTCTTCATATGAAAGACCTGCCATCCCAGGAATCAATCTGGTGAACCTTCTTTGTACTCCCTCTATGGCAAAGATGTCTTTCCTCAGATTAGGGGACCAAAACTGCACACAATACTCCAGGTGTGGTCTCACCAAGGCCTTGTACAACTGCAGTAGTACCTCCCTGCTCCTGTACTCGAATCCTCTTGCTATAAATGCCAGCATACCGTTCGCCTTTTTCACCGCCTGCTGTACCTGCATGCCCACTTTCAATGACTGGTGTATAATGACACCCAGGTCTCGTTGCACCTCCCCTTTTCCTAATCAGCCACCATTCAGATAATAATCTGTTTTCCTATTTTTGCCACCAAAGTGGATAACTTCACATTTATCCACATTAAATTGCATCTGCCATGAGTTTGCCCACTCACCAAACCTATCCAAGTCACCCTGCATCCTCTTAGCATCCTCCTCACTGCTAACACTGCCACCCAGCTTTGTGTCATCCGCAAACTTGGAGATGCTGCATTTAATTCCCTCATCCAAGTCATTAATATATATTGTAAACAACTGGGGTCCCAGCACTGAGCCTTGCGGTACCCCACTAGTCACCGCCTGCCATTCTGAAAAGGTCCCGTTTATTCCCACTCTTTGCTTCCTGTCTGCTAACCAATTCTCCACCCACACCAATACCTTACCCCCAATACCGTGTGCTTTAAGTTTGCACACTAATCTCCTGTGTGGGACCTTGTCAAAAGCCTTTTGAAAATCCAAATATACCACATCCACTGGTTCTCCCCTATCCACTCTACTAGTTACATCCTCAAAAAATTCTATGAGATTCGTCAGACATGATTTTCCTTTCACAAATCCATGCTGACTTTGTCCGATCATTTCACCGCTTTCCAAATGTGCTGTTATCACATCCTTGATAACTGACTCCAGCAGTTTCCCCACCACCGACGTTAGGCTAACCGGCCTATAATTCCCCGGTTTCTCTCTCCCTCCTTTTTTAAAAAGTGGGGTTACATTAGCCACCCTCCAATCCTCAGGAACTAGTCCAGAATCTAACGAGTTTTGAAAAATTATCACTAATGCATCCACTATTTCTTGGGCCACTTCCTTAAGCACTCTGGGATGCAGACCATCTGGCCCTGGGGATTTATCTGCCTTCAATCCCTTCAATTTACCTAACACCACTTCCCTACTAACATGTATTTCGCTCAGTTCCTCCATCTCATTGGACCCTCTGTCCCTTACTATTTCTGGAAGATTATTTATGTCCTCCTTAGTGAAGACAGAACCAAAGTAATTATTCAATTGGTCTGCCATGTCCTTGCTCCCCATAATCAATTCACCTGTTTCTGTTTGCAGGGGACCTACATTTGTCTTTATCAGTCTTTTCCTTTTTACATACCTATAAAAGCTTTTACAGTCCGTTTTTATGTTCTCTGCCAGTTTTCTCTCATAATCTTTTTTCCCCTTCCTAATTAAGCCCTTTGTCCTCCTCTGCTGAACTCTGAATTTCTCCCAGTCCTCAGGTGAGCCACTTTCTCTGGCTAATTTGTATGCTACTTCTTTGGAATTGATACTATCCCTAATTTCTCTTGTCAGCCACGGGTGCACTACCTTCCTTGATTTATTCTTTTGCCAAACTGGGATGAACAATTGTTGTAGTTCATCCATGCAACCTTTAAATGCCTGCCATTGCATATCCACCGTCAATCCTTTAAGTGTCATTTGCCAGTCTATCTTAGCTAATTCACGTCTCATACCTTCAAAGTTACCCCTCTTTAAGTTCAGAACCTTTGTTTCTGAATTAACTACGTCACTCTCCATGTTAATGAAGAATTCCACCATATTATGGTCACTCTTACCCAAGGGGCCTCTCACAACAAGATCGCTAATTAACCCTTCCTCATTGCTCAAAACCCAGTCCAGAATAGCCTGCTCTCTAGTCGGTTCCTCGACATGTTGGTTCAAAAAACCATCCCGCATACATTCCAAGAAATCCTCTTCCTCAGCACCTTTACCAATTTGGTTCACCCAGTCTACATGTAGATTGAAGTCACCCATTATAACTGCTGTTCCTTTATTGCACACATTTCTAATTTCCTGTTTAATACCATCTCCGACCTCACTACTACTGTTAGCTGGCCTGTACACAACTCCCACCAGCGTCTTCTGCCCCTTAGTGTTACGCAGCTCTACCCATATCGATTCCACATCTTCCCGGCTTATGTCCTTCCTTTCTATTGCGTTAATCTCTTTTTTAACCAGCAACGCCACCCCACCTCCCCTTCCTTCATGTCTATCCCTCCTGAATATTGAATATCCCTGAACGTTGAGCTCCCATCCCTGGTCACCCTGGAGCCATGTCTCTGTGATCCCAACTATATCATAATCATTAATAACAATCTGCACTTTCAATTCATCCACCTTATTACGAATGCTCCTTGCATTGACACATAAAGCCTTCAGGCGCTCTTTTACAACTCTCTTAGCCCTTTTTAATGCTTGCCCTGGATTTGTCGGCCTGCCACTTTTACTTTTCCCCTTTGTACTTTTTGCTTCTACGCTCACTTTACACCCCTCTGTCTCTCTGCACTGGTTCCCATCCCTCTGTTGTGAACTAACCTCCTCACACCTAGCCGCTTTAATTTGATTCCCACCCCCCAACCATTCTAGTTTAAAGTCACCTCAGTAGCCCCCGCTAATCTCCCTGCCAGGATATTGGTCCCCCTAGGATTTAAGTGTAACCCGTCCTTTTGATTGTGGGTTATTTTAAGCACAGATATATTTTAAACTGCTGCAGGTGCCGAACTAATGCAGAAATAATTTGCACCGAGCTGAAAATTTCAAATTCTATTTCACAATTTGCTCAGATGTTAGAGGAGATTTCACTTCAACAACTGTGCAACTGAACCCAAAACTCCTGGTATTGAACCATGGGTATAGAAACAGTTTCAGTAACAAAAATGTCTGATACAAGAAATAAGGGGCCAAGAACAGACGGTTATCCCTGTTTTCTGTATGTTAAACCACAAATCATTAGTCATAAAGCAAGTGGCTTGTAGGACAGTTTCAGCTTAAAGGGTTACAGAGACTTGATAACAAAAATGTTACTGTGAGATGAGCATTCCAGGGCACAAGATCATCAAAGAACAGGAAAGCTGAAAGGTGGTAACACAAAATAAAATACAATTACCAGTGTACAAATGAATGGCTTTCAACAAGGGTAACAGACAGTTCCAGTACGAGTGTGATAGAGTGCCTCTACTTGCCTGGATGAATGGAGATCAAGCAGCACAACGTTTTTACAGCAAGTGGCAGTCCACTTGATAGGCATTCTCTGCACAGCCATTCACGTACTCCACCACGGACACAGCGGCAGCAGTTTGTGCCGTCTGTAGGATGCACCGCAACAACTCACCAGGACTCCTTGGACGGCACCTACCAAACCCCCAATCTCCGCAAGCTAGAAGGACGAGGGCAGCCAAAGCACGGGAGCACCAGCAACTGCAAGCCGCACACTAGCCTGACCTGTGGAAATATTTCACCATCGCCGGGTCAAATCCCGGAACTCCTCCTAACAGCAGGTATCACCCATATCTCAGAGATTCAGCTCACCACCACTTCATCAAGAGCATCCAGGGATGGGAAATTAAACGTTGGCTCAGCAGGTGAAGCCCACATCCATTCAATGAAAATACGAAAGAAAATATCAAAGGTATTGTGGTGGATCATAAACACAGGGATCAGAGAAACAAATAGCAAAATGCTTCTAATTATATTATCTTTAAACATAGATTGGAACAGGCAGAACCAATCAAGATGGAAAGACAATTTTTATACAAGTGTTCAAGTCAGTCTTCTGGGATATGTGTTTTAGAATTGATACAATTTAGGGATGCTAATGTTAACAAGAGGTGGTTAACAATCTGCCTGTAAGGAAACATATTACAAATAGCACGCAGAACAGGTGACTTTTCTTTATTCTCTCAGGTATGGTGAATTTGAGAGGATAACAGAAGGTCACAAACTAATGTTTTACGATAAAGAGTAATCTTCAGTATAATCACAGACACAAGAGATTCCGCAGATGCTGGGAATCCAGAGTAATGCTATCTCACATGCAAAGTGGCAATTCCGGTCCAAAATTGAATCAGCGAAGGATGTTCAACAGCTGTGGCAAGGCTTGGATGCTATCACCTCCAACAAAGTGAACTAAGCAACATAGGTGACGACAAGACTTCGCCATAGATGAGCTCAATGTCTTTTACACTTGTTTTGACCGTCAAAACATGAGGGAACCTTCACAAACTCCCACACCTCCTGATGACCCGGTGATTTCAGTCTTTGATGCCGACATGACAGCATCCTTTAGGAAGGTAAACCCAGCAAAAGCATGCAGCTCAGATGGGGCGCCTGGCCAAGTACCAAAGACCTGTGCTGATCAGTTGGTTGGAGAGTTTACCAACCCTTAACCTTGTGCTTCAGCTGTCTGAGGCTTCAATTATACTGGTGCTCAGGAAGAACATGGTAGCCTGCCTCAGTAACTATTATCTAGTAACACTTCCATGCACTTTGAGAAGTTGATGAAACATCAACTCCTGCCTGAGAAGTGACTTAGATCTCCTCCAATCTGCCTACAATCACAACCGGTCAACAGCAGATGCCATTTCAAACCTGGAACATCTAGATAGCAAAGATGTATACATCAGGATGCTCTTCATTGACTACAGCTTGACATTCAATACTATTGTCTCCTCAAATCTAATCAATAAGTTTGAAGATTTTGGCCTCAATACCTCTTTGTGTAACTGGATCCTCCATTTCCTCACTTGTAGACCCCAGCCAGTTCAGATTAGCAACAACATCTCCACAATCTCCATCAGCCCAGGTGTACCACAAGGCTGTGTGCTTAGCTCCTGCTCTACTTGCTTCATATGCTTATGATTGTGAGGTTAAACACAGCTCCAATGCCATTATTTTAAGTTTGCTGACAGCACCACTACTGGTGGCCAAATCAAAGGTGGGGATGGATCAGCGTATAGGAGGGAGACTGAAAATCTGGCTGAGTGGTGCTAGAACAACTACCTCTGACAATGTCAGCAAGAACAATGAACTCCTTATTGACTTCAGGAGGAAACCTTAGGTCCATGAGCCAGTCTTTCCTGGGGGAGTCAGAGGTGGAGAGGATCAGCAACTTTAAATTCCTCAGTGTTATCATTTCAGAGGATCCGTCCTGGGTCTAGCACGCAAGTGTCATTACAAAGGAAGCAGGGCAGTGCCTCAACTTTCTCAGAAGCTTACAAAGATTGGCACGTCAACTAAAACTTTGACAAACCTCTGTAGATGTGTGTTTGCATCACAGCCCGGTATGGAAACACCAATGCCCTTGAGAGGAAAAACCTACAAAAAGTAGTGGATACAGCCCAGTCCAACATGGGTAAAGCCCTCCCACCATTGAGCACATCTACATAGAGTGCAGTCACAGAGAAGCAGCATTCATCATCAAGAATCTCCACCATCCAGACCATTCCCTCTTCACACTACTGTCATCAGGAGGGAGATACAGGAGCTTCAGGACCCACACCACCAGGTTCAAGAACAGTTGTTACCCCTCAACTATCAGGCTTTTGAACAAAAGGGGATAATCTCACTCACCCTAACAGTGAACTGATCCCACAACCTATGAACTCTCTTTCAAGGAATCCTCATTTCATGTTCTCAATATTTATTGCTCATTTTATTTTTCTTTTTGTATTTACACAGTTTGATGTCTTTTGCACATTGATAGTTTCTCTGTCCTGTTGGGTACAGTCCTTCATTGATTCTATTATATTTCTTGTAATTACTGTGAATGCCAGGTCAGGTATAGAAATGAATAAACAGTCAACATTTCAGGCTGAGACCCTTCATTAAGATACAAGATTTCATTACACACAATACAAATCAGACAACTTTGTTACCAGAACCAAAAGCAGAAAAAAAGAGTAAAAATCCAGTATATATCCATTGAAAAAAACGAAAATTCCATTTGTGTGGTTTAGTAACCATTGTCAACAAATAAGGCAAGAACTAACTTCAAGCCAAAAGGACTAATAAAATTGTAAGGTAAAGATCAGTTCCTGTGGTCTACAAGCACAAATTAATACAAGAACAATATTAAGAGATACAAAATAATAATATGAAAATAACTTCAAAAATGCAACCAAAGCTAATAATAAAAATTTGCAACTGTTAAGAGAACAATGAAGTGGAATGGAAGCAAGTCCATTAAGTACAGAGGCATGGTATGATGTGATAGAAAATAAGGAAATGGCAGACATTAGAAAGAAACAAAATGTTTGCTCTACTGAAAGATTTATGATAGGAACTTAAAGTGTATTCAAAAAACTCCATTGTAAAGAGAATTTGAGAAAATAATTATGAATGACACTGTCACACAATTCTAATAAGATAGTTTAAAATTAGAAGAGAAAATTAAATACACATTTCCATAACACATTTTAAACATTCAGATCCAAAACAATGCCCTTTAGAAACACCATTGAGATAACAAACTCTACTTGGGAATGCAGAGGTGTATTTTCATTAGTTCAATAGAGCCCAGTTTTCTTGACAACAAAAATATAGTTCTCCATTTTCATTTTTAGTAACTGGGAGAAAAAGAAATCTGCAGTTGCAGCAGAACTGCAATTACAAAACTACTGAGATCACAGGCTGAATATTCTGTGCAAGTGATTCACTTGGTAACTCACTCAAAGCCTGTACTATACACAGAACCCTTCAAGAAAATGAGTACCGAATACTAATCAGGACAAGGCAGCCTGCTTGACTGGCAATGTATTCAGTCACTTGAAATAATTATTCCCTCAGCCATTGGTGCACAGTTCCATCTCCTCCAAGACAGGACACACTGCCGTCCTGGTGCATGACTGTTAAGAGTGAACGAATGCCTGAATTTGGGGAGTGGAGTCTGCTAATCAGGAACGGCAATAACTTTACCAGGGATCCTGCCAAACACACAGCTTCTCACACCTTGAAGGACAAGGACAGCAACTCTACCGTCTCCAGGACAGGCATCATGAATTCTTCCCCTTTCCCCAAAGATCACTGCATTCATCACATGTCCACCAATGGCTCAAAAGACAGCTCAGCACTACCGAAGCAAGAACAGACACGGATGGGCAATAAATTCTAGTCTTCATAGCAACACCTATGGTTGTGAAGGAAAATAAAACACACATACAGAAGCAACATCCTTTGTAAAATATTGAAATGTCTTCAGATCTTAGCATTTTACTGACCTTTGGCAAAATATTCTCTGTTGGGACCAATCAAAGTGTTGTAGGGATACCCATAGTAAGCTAGTGTGTAGGGATCACAGGAGTATATGATGTTTGCTTGAGGGGATTCTGTTGGTCCACCTTTTGCTGCCTTCTGGTAACGATTATACTGCTCTTTGTCTACAGGCTTGGCGAGGGTCACCTCAATGTGGGAACCTTCAAGTTCAGTTCCATTCAGTTTCTCCATGGCATGAACAGCGTCATCCCTTGTGGTAAAATGAACGAAAGCATAATCACGAATTTTCTTCACTCGTTCTACACATCCAGGGTTGAACTGGCTAAACACTTTTTTTATTGTGTCTTCCATGGTTTCAATCATTAGATTTCTCACGTACAGAATTTTTACAGTTTCCATCACATCTTCATCGACGTCAATCTCTGGCTCAGCCCAGTCAACGGCGATCTGATGACCCCACAGCTGGATTCTTCCAGGCATCAGCTTTCTCCGCGCCATGGCAGCAGCTCGGTGGCTTTCATACTCGACAAACGCAAATCCTCTGTTTTTCATCTTGTCAGCTGCACTGGCATAGACAATCACATCTAACACGCCTTCTGTTACTTTAGAAATCTCTTCTAAAATCTCTTCTCTTTTTTTCATTTTCGGAATGCCCCCAATGAAAAGTCTGCAGTTGTCCACACTGCTGCAAACACCAAGCAACCTTCCCGGACGAATCTCGTAATTATTGAGCTCCCTGACTGCCCTTTTGGCCTCGTGCTTGGCTGTGAACATGACAAAGGCATAGCCACGATTTTTGCCATCAAAGTCCATCATCAACCGCATTTCATACATTCGCCCCACCGACTCAAAAATGGGAACCAGCTCATCTTCATAAACATCACGAGGAATTTTCCCAATAAAAACCTCGCAGCCACGTGGAGGAGGATGCCCTTCCCATCCTGGAGGAGGGCCACCGTATTTACGTTGGCCATTCTCTTGGACCATCGTGTAGCCGGTACGTTCGATTAGTGCAAGAAGAGTAGACTCATTAGGGGCACCGGCAACCCCTTCAATGGCTTTAGTTGAAGACGTGTTACAGGAATCTGTGCTCATCATGGTATTGGAATCTTCAGCTGTCATTCTGTCTAAACCATTCAAATTGTGCTCAGACCTGAAAAGGGAAGAGAGGAAACTTCAGTTGGCTTTGTGACATTGAATAAAAAACCTGCCCTTGTAAAGCAGCTCCAGCAACCTCAAGGTCTCAATGAGGTCACTGCTGAAATGCAGAGGAATGTAGCAACCAATTAGTCAGAATTAAAGTGATATATACAGCAACTGAATGGTGAGAGCAAATACGTAGTGGAATTGGACTAGTTGCTTAGCTCTTCCTACATGGTAACTTGCTTTATTGATTTTAGAAATTACCACACTCTACCTCTGTTTTTCTTTCAGGCACTGTCAGCACAATGATATTTTTAAAATAGCACGTGCATGTCTCTGTATCAAAATAAAGTGAAGAGAAACATTCTTAGCTAAAGGAGGCGAATGCTGTGTTTGCATTTCACCTTTCTGAAATTTTAAGTGGCCTAATACAACACTGGCCCTCAGCCAATGAGCAACCATAACAGGAAGAGGACATAAATGCTTTGTGCTGTGCTCTGTTAAGGGAACAAGTGCAGTGATGCAAAATGTCTGTGGAACATAATGTGGCATAACTTCTGATTAAATCTGGACAGAGAAGAAATTTTGATTTTGATGTATCAATTAGGCAGAGGAGATCGGCTTCTCATTTTGCAGTGTCTGATTTACATATTCACTAACTTCTGTGGATGAAAATAAGAGGCAGTATTGATCTATGTTACACTTTATCTATATGGCAATAAAACATGAAAACATACTTCAACACTTTCAAATTGAGCTTTGTGCTAGTCCGATGAGCATGCTGATATTCTGACCGAATAGTTATTTCATTGAAAATACAAGAAATTATTGGCATTACTTTATCAATAAGGGATTATGCAATTAGCAATGAAGGTATGGACTTTATTGATCAGTGCAAGTAAAAGGTAACCCAAAAGAATTAGTACATCCTGCGCATCACTTCCCTCTATCCTAATATGACTTTGAATCTGGTGGAATCTGTGAGATCAGCAGCATCAAGCAGTAAATAAAATGATGCTGACCGGCCCAGCAGACTAATTCTCACAGATCTCAAAGCACATATTATAATTTTAATGTTACTTTAAAAAAATGGAAAAGAGATGAAGACAAAGAATTAATGTGGAAGCTGAAATATCAAATATCAAACACTGGCTGAGCTATTTACTGACATGGACCTGTTACCCTCAGCTACATCTTCACTGAATTTGCCTCAGCCAAATCCAATAGGTCAACCTTGCCAGTTCAGGGGGTTTTAAAATCAAGCAGCAAGGGACTGGGAGGTAGGAAGGGCCTCAAACAATACAATGGGAAAATGTGGCTGGGCTGGAACACGCAGTGTGTAATACTCAAGGTCTTTGACAGAAAGCAAAATTACTATTTCCACCCGTCAACATTTTTAAATACATCTGTCTCTGACATTACAAAACACTTAAAGACTTAAAAGTGAAATAGTAAAAAGCATAAATTGAAAACAGAAAACTATAATCAACTAAAATACATACATTATTATTAAACAGGGCTCAAGTTAATTAAAAGGAATTTGCTTTGTCTTTCTTTATAGCAATCTTACAATCTTCATTGAAATCAGTGGGCTCCCATGTTTAATGGCAGGTCTAATAAGCCACAGGATCTATGAACACACTCTCTAACATACACAGAAAGTGACTTGCTTGTTCATTGGAGCGCCAAAACATAATGGTGCCCACACTGAGAAATGCCAGCAATTTGGTGTGGAACTACCACCAGTTCTCAGCAAAATGTCAGTTTTTTAATAATCGTGGATTTTTAAGTGTAAAGAAACTGACACAAAGTTGCTCAGCAAGAATTATGATTAATGACACTGTCAAAACCTCAACTACACCTTTTGATGGTTTTATAACAAGTTCTTAAAACACATCAAATCACTAACTGTGCATAGATGCAGGGCATTAACTACAACTTCTCGATTACTGTATTTAATTGCAAATGTGGGTATGTGAAGCTGAGGCCAGCTTTAATTAGATAGCAACTGCTGATGGATTTGTCACCATTACAGCGCCAATGTCATCTGAGGAGCTTGGCCATTTTAAACCTTGTCTGTAATATGACGCAAACTTGGTTTTAAAAGTGGGAAGTACCAATGCTAAGGAGAGGTGTGCCCTTCTAAAGAAATAAAATCCTTGTGATATTTTGGATGGAAGGTCAAACAAAACACAGAAAATGTGTTAAAGTGATTATTCTGAGTATTATGTAGTTCAGAAGTAAACACTTGTGTTCTCAGTTACCCAAATCAAATTATTCGTTTAAAGCAAATACTTTATTCTCTATGCATATACAGCCAATATAGTTCCCTATAATTAGTTCAATGCACTGGTGGTTTTAAAACCTTTATGAATGAAACTATAGCTGAAAGCCACACAATCCATATTGCATTAGCAACACTGGAAACCAACAGTAAATCTTGATAGTTTGTTTCGTATGCTGAGCAATCTGGCTTGAAACTCAGGAGGCTGAATAACACCAAATTCGATATGTCAACCACTTACTACACTGATGTTTAATGCAGTGTCAAAAGATTAAAAGCAAACTTTATCATACAGGCAAATTAAAGGCTCTATGGGCACTGAGTTGCATATACAGTACATTTTTCAGATCTGTATGTTTTCTACTTTACTTAATATAAAGCACATATCTTGTCCTACAGAGTTTGCGGGGGGGTCGCGGGAAGGAGGGGCGGAAGCGAGATGTGTTGTTGGGATGGAGTAATACTGTGTTCTTGAAGCATACACAATAGCTCACAAAAGAAATTATGGAGAAGAACAGTTTTAATAACTTTTCTGTGCAGTACGTGAGCTTTTCAGTCACATGCTTATAGCTAACCAGAGATCAGTAATACAGCTCTGTAAAACAAATGCATACTGCAGTTCATATAGAAAAATAGATGAACTGTAACACATAATATTGCCGTCAGGAAATCCACTCTGTACTTAACTATACTTGGGCAGCTATTAATGTTTATCCTAGAAACTCTGCATTGGTGAAGACAGTATTGATTTAAGAGTGACAATGATGGGACAAGTGAGAGAATCTTCTGATTTAAAAAACTTGAAGGTTTTCAGATAATATAAGCACATGACTGCATCTTCCACTGCTCAATATAAATGATTGCTGATTGCCCAGCTGTTTGCTGGACTTCACGGTATTTGGGAATTTTCAAGTCATGTGGCTGACAAGCATTCCAGCAAATGAATCTCAATAATAAGTAGTTCCAATTTTATAAGTAACACACAAGCCTAAGTTTTCACAATAGAGATAGTTAAGCTATCTCAGCTATATTAATTACAGTGGAGAAAATCTTGAAAATATGAATAGAATGAAAGAAAACAAATACCATCAGCAGCCAAGATCAGTTGCTTAGATTTATGAGAGGTGGTTCATAAAAATCAAATACCTATTAATAGATGAGCATACATCACCATCTCCTTATGCGACGCAGCCTGCCAGTTTAGAACTGGCACCATTACATAGAGGTAGATGGAACCCATCAAAACATGTTACGTGCTGGGGAGCCTGAATGCCCTTTATGCTGGAAAGGGGTTTCTTATAGTTTTAAAACACATTAAAAAGGTGACATACTATAGATACAACTAATACATATAGGATATTATCATCTAACACCTGGTTCTTTATATACACATACCAATGTATTAACAATGAGTTATTGCAACACTATTAATTATATTAAGTCACAAGTGTTAACACATGTGCAATTTCAATGCAATCAAAAATTTCCTCTCACAAACCTAGCTCCACACTCTGCCAATTGCCCTTTCTAAATCCTTCCAGCCATTCATTGTTCACCTGCTCAAAGTTGGTCTCCCAGTTCTCATAACTTTTCACACAGTAACTCCTAGCATAAAGCTGCATCAAAATTTAACCTCAGAGGACTTAACCTCTATTTGGCAATTAGAATCTCATTCACTGATATCATGTGGTTGGATACCATGTGATTAAATGTCATGTGATGGGAACATCACATGATTAAGCCTTCAAGAATATCTCCAACTTAAGCTGGCAACGACTAAATGACTATATATCTGTAGGTTCAATTTTGTTTGCATTATATAAAGGGCACCTTTCATACATCACTGTACTCTATCCTTCTGTTTATGAATAAATAGCACAAGGTGTATCAAATAAATTTTTCTTAAATATTACCCTCAAAGTTGGAAAACATACTATTTGTCAATTGCATCCTATTTCCATTTTTACAAAAACTTGTGCAGACAAGGGGAATGTTTTAAACCCCCATAATAGGTAATTGGCAGCCAAATGAAGGTTAGGATTGAGTGATCATTTGATTGGGATTGACATAATGGTAAAATAGTCTCCTCTACATTGTACATTTCTTCAAAGTACAAGTCACCCAATGAAACATCTGTCAATACACCGGATGGGCGTGAATAAAGTTCTTTCCCTTATTTGTTCAAAGTCTGAAATAACTCAGGTGATGTACTTCACACAGTTTTGAAATCCTGTAGATCTTAAAGCATTTAAGATTCTGACCTAGTGGATTGACTTCTAAATCTGAATTTTTTTCTTGTACAAGAGGTACATTGATCAAGTTATGGAATCCTCTATTTACACAAGGCCAATCAGTGAACGTTGGTGGTTACTTTAATCACTGAAATCTTATGAAATGACAACGTCTGTGTTCCCACATCCGAAATCTCTGATTAGTGATCAGATTTGTGGGTTGAAACTCTTCAGCTCAATTCTGCTCTACTCAATTTGTCGTGTTCTGAGAGGCCTAATAGCAGATAACCCAATGCAAGCTCCTGCTGAATTCTGGGATTTTGAATAGTTTAGATAAACATCTACTAAGGTAGCACAGTTATTAAATTCACAAAACAGCTGATGTGCAAAGTCTTTGGACGAAAAAATTCTAACAGAGACAAAGATTGAAAAATGGGTTTAATTACCATCTACTGTTGACCCAAGGGCATCCTACAACACTTTACAATACTTTGGAAGAGTACTCACTATTACAACATACACTTTTACAACTTACCACGGCGATTTTCCTGTCAGAAGCTAAATAACGGCACTTGTGGCTGACATTAAAAAATGTATGCTCAAGCATGGAATGCTCTCTGTGGTATGGGTTTCAAGTTTCTGATGCAGTCTGTTGTCACACCTAGTTTTAAGAGATCAGTAGCAGCAGTATGGCTATAAAGCAAGCTGAGAAACAATGTCGAAATATCAAGACAGTGAACAAATAAAAAAAACTTATGTAATTTAAAAAAAATATTTTTCAAACATAAAATGATAGGAATACACAAATAGGATTAAAATACAAGATAGAAAGTTAAAATGTATGGAATTTTGAAATATGAAATTAAATAATTAAAACTGGAAAAGTTGTTGAGCAAATGTTGTTGACCCATGGTTTAGGCCAAAATTAAAAACTCATGTTTCACTTTTTTTTTTGATCAACATCTAAAATTCTTAACAGATCACTGATTTTGTCCGATTAGCCTGGAGAAGAAGACAGTACATCTCTGCATATTTTGGATTTCTGTTTCTAATGCTCATGTGCAGACTTCAGAAGTTTCTTTCTGACTTTATGTCATTGGGGTGAGAGCAGCCCAGCTTTTACTTCAAACTTCAAATCCTAGTCTACTTGCAAATGAACCATTTATTGAGCACACAGATGATAGTCAAGTTTTCTTAATTGGACATTGATTCACAAATCAGTGTGCATAAAAAAAAATCAACATTTGTGGTAACTGGGGGTAAAAAGCCTTGTCAAAATTCCTAGTCTTTTTCTGATACTTTAGAACATAGAACAGTACAGCACAGTACAGGCCCTTCGGCCCACAATGTTGTGCTGACCCTTAACCCCTGCCTCCCATATAACCCCCCACCTTAAATTCCTCCATATACCTGTCTAGTAGTCTCTTAAATACACTAGTGTATCTGACTCCACCACTGACTCAGGCAGTGCATTCCACGCAACAACCACTCTGAGTCAAAGAACCTTCCTCTAATATCCGCCTTGAACTTCCCACCACTTACCTTAAAGCCATATCCTCTTGTATTGAGCAGTGGTGCCCTGGGGAAGAGGTGCTGGCTGTCCACTCTATCTATTCTTCTTAATATCTTGTATACCTCTATCATGTCTCCTCTCATTCTCCTTCTCTCCAGAGAGTAAAGCCCTAGCTCCCTTAATCTCTGATCATAATGCATACTCTCTAAACCAGGCAGCATCCTGGTAAATCTCCTCTGTACCCTTTCCAATGCTTCCACATCCTTCCTATACTGAGGCGACCAGAACTGGACACGGTACTCCAAGTGTGGCCTAACCAGAGTTTTATAGAGCTGCATCATTACCTCGCGACTCTTAAACTCTATCCCTCGACTTATGAAAGCTAACACGCCATAAGCTTTCTTAACTACCCTATCTACCTGTGAGGCAACTTTCAAGGATCTGTGAACATGTACCCCCAGATCCCTCTGCTCCTCCACACTTCCAAGTATCCTGCCATTTATTTTGTACCCTGCCTTGGAGTTCGTCCTTCCAAAGTGTACCACCTCACATTTCTCCAGGTTGAATTCCATCTGCCACTTCTCAGCCCACTTCTGCATCCTATCAATGTGGCTCTGCAATCTTCAACAATCCTCTACACTATCCACAACACCACCAACCTGTGTGTTGTCTGCAAACTTGCGAACCCACCCTTCTACCCCCCACATCCAGGTCACTAATAAAAATCACGAAAAGTAGAGGTCCCAGAACCGCTCCTTGTGGGACACCACTAGTCACAACCCTCCAATCCGAATGTACTCCCTCCACCACGACCCTCTGCCTTCTGCAGGCAAGCCAATTCTGTATCTACCTGGCCAAGCTTCCCTGGATCCCATACCTTCTGAATTTCTGAATAAGCCTACTGTGTGGAACCTTGTCAAATGCCTTACTAAAATCCATGTAGATCACATTCACTGCATTACCCTCATCTATATGCCTGGTCACCTCCTCAAAGAACTCTATCAGGCTTGTTAGACACGATCTGCCCTTCACAAAGCCATGCTGACTGTCCCTGATCAGACCATGATTCTCTAAATGCCCATAGCTCCTATCTCTAAGAATCTTTTGCAATAGCTTTCCTACCACAGACATAAGGCTTACTGGTCTATAATTACCTGAACTATCCCTACTACCTTTTTTGAACAAGGGGACAACATTCACCTCCCTCCAATCCTCAGGTACCATTCCCGAGGACAGAAAGATCCTAGCCAGAGGCTCGGCAATCTCTTCCCTCACCTCGTGAAGCAGCCTGGGGAATATTCCGTAAGGCCCCGGGGACTTATCTGTCCTAACGTATTTTAACAACTCCAACACCTCCTCTCCCTTAATATCAACATGCTCCAGAACATCAACTTCACTCATATTGTCCTCACCGTCATCAAGTTCCCTCTCATTGGTGAATACCGAAGAGAAGTATTCATTGAGGACCTCGCTCACTTCCACAGCCTCCAGACACATCTTCCCACCTTTATCTCTAATCGGTCCTATCTTCATCCCTGTCATCCTTTTGTTCTTCACATAATTGAAGAATACGTTGGGGTTTTCCTTTACCCTACTCACCAAGGCCTTCTCATGCCCCCTTCTTATCAGTTAAAAGAGTGAAAAATAGGCCTGTGTTAAAAGTGGGTTACTTGTCCATAACATCAGACTCTCAGCAAACTCACATCACTGTCTTGCATTTAGCACATAAAAATCATGTAAGCTTTCACAATTCAAAGGACTAAAACTCTCATGATAAAGTATACCAACATTCCCCACTGTTTTAGTATGTTTGATTCACTCAATCTCTCCTTAATCAGGGAGTGGAGGTTTATTTACATTTACAGTTCCACAATGAATGCCCCTTAATTGACTTAACATTAGTCCTGTCACTTCATTTTACCTGACAGCGATACCTTGGGTTCCTTTCTTTGGAGCAGCAGAGGCTGAGGGGAGATTGGGTTGATGTTTATAAGATTATGAGAGGCATAAATAGGGTGGACAGACAGCATCTTTTTCCCTAATACCAGAGTGCATGTATTTACAGTGACGGGGGGTAATTTCAAAGGAGATGCGAGGGGCAATTTTTTTTCTTTACACAGAGAGTACTGGGTACCTGAAATGTGCTGCCTGGTAGAGGCAGATACATTGGGGATTTTTAAAAGACATTTAGATAGGCACATGAACATGAGGGAAATGAAATGATGTGGACATTATGTAGGCAAAAGAGATTAGTTTAGTTGGCCATTTGATTAATAATATTTTATTTGGTTTGGTACAACATGGTGGACCAAAAGGCCTGTTTTTGTGCTGTACTGTTCTATGTTCTATGTTCTATAATTGAAAGGCACTGATTAGCAGTTATTGGAGTAGTGCTCCTTAACCCAGACTACCTGTAAGCATCACCGTGGAGATCAACTAGAAGATGCAAAAAAAATCTTGCAATTTTTTTTGCAAGATATTACCATTACCTTTTAACCTGCTTAATTATTTCACTATTAAAATGAATATTGGTTATGAAACAAATAAATCTCAAAATCCCATTGAGATTTTCAGTTTCCTGCTGTTAAGTTAGTGGGAGATTAGTGGAGGCTCTGGGATAATATCACGTGTATGCAGTTCTACTGACTCACACCAAAATCACAACACAAAGTTGTGATAAATCATCTGGGAATTTGGGATCACTCTTTTATCCGTAAAACAGGAATTAAGCATTATTATAAAGGTCTCCTTTGGAAGTGAAGCTTTATCAACTTCACATTAAAACAAAGGAAGTTCAAACAACAGTCAGTGTGTACCAGTCACTATTGGTTTTGTTTCCAATAAAAGGGAAAAAAAAATATTTTAAATTGTAACTCAGGCAATGCACATGACTCCAAGGGTCAAATACATAATCAGCTTATTAAGGGGGTACAGTATAAAACACCTCACAACCTTACCATTTTCTGCTTGCAGAATTGTGTAAGAAAGGATATTGACAAGAACAATTTGGTCAGGAAATAAATCATAAAATCTGTGCATATAGTGAAGTTTCCTGGCACTTTCACTTGCACCCTTGAATATTAAAGGACACATGCCCTCCAAATTGGGTGCACTTGAGTTAATAGGAAAGAGTGTTTTCCATACAGCAGCCCAATTACCAGAATGATTGTGCAACACATCTATTCCCTGCACATTTCTACCCTTAGTAATTTGCTTTAATAAAAATCTGTGGCATGGATTTTGAATGATCTGTGTATTATTTATTATAATTGGTTCATTTATCTCGATAATCCAGTGAACTCTTAAGGAACAAAGATTAGGAAGATCCAAAACTCTGATCCATGCGGAATTAACAACAGCAATATAGTACCAACAACACCCTGTGTTTCTACAACAGTAAAATATCCAAAGGCGCTTCACAGCATTTGTTACAAACATAATTTCATCCTGAGCCCATTGGAGATAGTAGGCAGGTGACTAAAAAGTTAGGTTTGAAGGAGCATCCCGAGGTGAAGTCGAGAAGTATTGAGGTTGAAGGAGGGAATTCTATAGCTGAGGACCCTGACAACTGAAGGCACAGCCTCCAATGGTGGAGAGATTAAAATCAGGGATAACCAAGTGTTCAGAGCTGGAGGAAAGAGCAGAAAGGGTTCAGGTGTACCATGGACTATTTGGGCCAAATGTCCTATATCTGCTCCAATTATCCTGCGTGACTCAATAGCAGAGTTAAATAATCTCTTTCTTGGTTGCTCACGGAAATACATTACGGAAATTTGTGTCCAATAGCACAATTTAAGAATAAAATCTGGCCATCATCAAGGCTCATGTGTGAATAATGACTGTTTTTGTTTAACGAGGAGATAGTGGAGGGTCACACCAGAGAAAGTGCATCTTCAGGTGAAGCAAAACAAGTAGAATGATAGCAAGCTTTGATAAGACAAATGTAGTTTTTTAAAAAAAATGTATTTAGGTTCTGTAGGAGTTCATTTTAAGGGGAAAACACTGCATGCAAGTGCCCTGGGACACAAATTTTCCATCTACAGTGAGCAGAATTCGCCATCACATTAGTCTTTCTTATTTACAGGAAAATTCAAATAATGTTTTCATTAAGTTTTAAGTGATGAATGGTATCCCTTACATCCACATATAAACTGCACTGTTCCTATTTCTGCAGGAACATTATTAAGTGCCCTTAATGTTACAGTTCAAAGTACAGGAAATGTTGTAGATGTAACACTTTGACAGAACTGCTGAATTAGAAGTGATGATGGATTACTTGAGTAAATGGTATTTGCTGCATTAGAAAATTGAAAAGCACACAATTCATGGTTGATAGTTAAACTTCTGCAAGTTTAGTCATCAACCACCTTCTAAAAAGCTTGATTTACAACTACTACCAATGTTGGAAAGAATATATATTTCAATATCCTGCTGGGATATTTCAGTTTGTCTTTTATCTGTTATATGTTGATGTTCATGAGGAGAATATTATATTCTTTACCGAAATCTGAGTTTCCAGTCCCTTTGCCAAAGTGATTTACTAACACCTGTTTGTAATTTCATTCAATTAAAAGTTTTAATAAATTAGAAGAGATTAATTACTCCAATTTCCTTAGTGTGTGTTACAGAAAGCCAGTATGAAAAGGGAAATAATAAATTTGGTACAGAACTAAAATTAAAGAAAAACATTAATTTGGTATTGTCTTGAACGACATTATATCTTAGAGCCCCTAAACATAGGTCTCTAAAGTAAAAAGCTTAGTGAGGGGAAATGCTGAATGTTAGATATGGCTGAGGTAGTATCCAAAGAGTCTTTGCAATACTGTCAGCTGTACCTCAAAGGAAAATAGATATTCCATAATTATTCAAAATTCTAAAATAGTTGTCTTTAAACTGAACTCTCAGAATAGGTCATTCCTGCCTTACCAGGGATTGTACCACTTGGGGATACAGAAGTCCTTTAAACATTGTTAGGTTATTGAAAGGTTATGCGGCTACAGGCTAGGACATAAAAGGAAGTGAACATGAGAATTATGAAATTGAGCAGGCAACAGGACTGGTCCACAAGATTAAGTCAAATGGGATCCATTGTGAGTTGGTAAACTGGATACAAAATTGGCTTGGTCATAAATGACATATGGTAGTGGTGCAGGGGTGCTTCTCAGTGTTGTTTTGCAAGGATCTGTGCTGAAGTGTGTTGTTTGTCATGTACATAAATGGTCTGATGTATGTATATCTGGTCTGATTAGTAGGTGTGCAGATGACATCAAAACTGGAGTTGTGGATAGTGAAGAAGTTTGTTAAAGGATATAACTGGAAATTTGGTGGAGTCATTGCAGATAAAGTTTCAAAAGAAGCACGAGGTGTTGCAATTTGAGAAGTCATATAGATGAGGGAAGCATACAGCAATTGGCAAGACCCGCTGGTATATTGCTCTAGTGATCTTGAGGTACAAGCCCACAGCTCCTTGAAAGGGCCACGTAAGTGGGTAGGGTCATTTTAAAGAAAGGCTTATTGTCTTTGATTGCCTTCCTTGGTTGGGCCATTCAGTATAAAAGTTGGGAAGTCACATTTGGTTAGGTCACATTTGGGTTATTGTCACCATATGAGAGAAGAGATGTGGAGGCTTTGGAGAAGGTGCAGGAGAGGTTCACTGCAATGTTGCCTGGAATGGAGTGTATTAGCTATAGAGAGAGGATGTACAAATTTAAATTATTTTCTCTGGAGTATCAAAGCTGAGGGGCAACCTGATAGAACTATTTACAATCATGTATGTCACAGATAAGGTATATACTGTGTTTCTCCCAGCAAGTCAGGCAGCATCTGTGCAGGAGAATAAACAGTTGACTGAATGAGACTGGACAGGAAGCGGGTAGAAGCTAAACTAAAAAGATGAGGGGGATGAGGGAAAGAGTACAAGCTGGCAGGTGATAGGTAAGACCAGGTGAGGGGGAAATGGTAGGTGGGTGAGGGAGGAGGGATGAAGTAAGAAGCTGGGCAATGATAATTGGAAGAGGTAAAGGATTGAAGAAGAACCTCATAAGAGAGGATAGTGGACTATGAAATAAAAGGATGGAGGAGAGTAACCAGAGGGAGATAATGGGCAGGTGAGAAGAGAAAGGGTGCGGGTAACCAGAAATGGGGATGGAAAGAGAGAGAAGGAGGACAGGTAATTAACAAAAGTTAGAGAAATTGATGTTCATGCCATCACCTATCTTACCTAATTGTACTCCTTCCCCACCCCCACTTTCTTAATCTGTCTTCTTCCCACTTTCATACCAGTGCTAATGAAAGGTTTTGGCCCAAAACATCAAATGTTTATTCCCCTCCATAGGTGCTACCTGACTTGCAGAGTCCCTCCAGAATTTTGTGTGTGCTTCTCAAGATTTCCAGCATCTGCAGAATCTTGTGCCTTGTCCCAGGGTGGGAGAACTGGAGAGCATCGGTTTAGTGTGAGACAGGAAAATTTTAAATGAGGTGAGATATGTGAGGCAAGTCTTTTTTTTAACATGGAGAATGGTACTTGCCTGAAATGCATGACCAAGGGGAGGAGATGGAAGCAGATAGGATATCAGAGTTTGGACTGACATATGAATAGACAGGGAGATATAGGGATAATGACAAAGTGCAGGCAGATGGTATTGGTTAGATTAGTTAGACAGGGCTTAACAAATGGAAATTGTACGTTGTGAGAGTCAGGTTGGGCAAGCCATCTGATAACATGGAGACAATGAAGAGTTGAGCCAGGTGCTCAAGAGGGATATTAGTGATACACTATAGAACCCAATGAAATAAATTTTGAAAATTTCACTAAGGAATGGCATGCAGTGGAAGAAATGATCAGGACCAGAAGCGAAGAACAGCACCTCATTTTCTGCCTGGGTAGGATACTGCATTAATACTGAGTTCTCTATTTTCGGCTAATGTACTCCCTTTCTGTCTCTTTCTCTCTCCTTCTGACCTACCTGGGTCTTCCTGTACACACTCTTTGCAACACCCCCCCCCCCCCGCAGTGAACCCAATTAACCCTAACCTAATCACAGGACAAGTTGCAATGATCAATTAACCTACTGCTATGTCTTTGAACTGTGAAAGGAAACTGGAGCACCTGTAGAAACCCCACGCGTTCCACGGGGAGAACACATTTACCAGGGTGGTACCAGATATAAGAAAAACGTACCTTAAAATTGTGGAGAGTCTAGACAAGCTAGAATTATTCCCCTTACAACAGACAAGTTTAAGGTGCAATTTAATAAAAGTATTTAAATGAAAAGCAGCAGAGATTAGAACCAGGCCCAGAGAAACAGTTTCCAATGGAAGGAATGACAGTAAATAATGAACTCAAATTTAATATAAATGTCAAAAAGAGCAAGGTGGAATACAAGGAAATTGCAATGACATGGAGATTGCCACTTGCATAACTATAACCCTAACCCGTACATCTTATATGAGAGGAAACCCATGCTGTCATGGGGAGAACATACAAACTCCTTAAAGACAGTGATGGGAGTTGAACCCCAAATTACTGGCGATTACTGGTGCTGTTAAATGTTGTATTAACCACTACATTGCCAGACTAAATATCAGCAGTTATGCATTTCTTGTAGAGGCCATATATCTAATTCTTGCATATGATCAACATTTTTTGGATGTGTTTGGGATACAGTCACAATTATGTTTTGGCAATGTTGAACAATTATTAAACTTTTAGTTAGATGTCACACACCTAAAAGAGCTAGTAACTCTTTTCAGTGACAGTTGACCTCAATCTAATAAGTGCCTAGCACCAAGGAAACCTGAGGCAACATCAGGTTACTGATTAACCAGTGGTACCACTGACTGACTTGCACTAATCAAAGTCTTCTATTGCTGAAAGCCCTAATCTGGAGAAAATGATGCAACAGTTATATCTATAAATACTGTTGTATCTGCACAGTAGAGATACAAATGAAACAACTTGTACCTAACCCCTGATCTTTGGAGCAGCTCTAGCCCTTTGGAACTCTGGAAATAAATGAAAAATTAGGCAATCAGATTTACTACTGGGTAAAAATGCTCATGATGTCTTGGTGAAGTTAATAATTTAAAGGATAAAATGAACAGAATGGTCTCAAGGACCTAACTTTATTAAATAATAATGCCACATTAACCCTGTTGTTTTCTTCATCCATAAAATAGTAAGAGTGACAAGATAGCTTCACATTTTTACATGAATTTAGTATTCACCTTGAACTGGAGATTTTGAATAAAGAAACTACTTGATTACAGAAAATATAAAGGATATTATAAATAAAACTCACTGTAAACACTATCGAAACATTTTCTTACACTGTACCTATACTGTATGTGTGGTCTATGTGGTGTGTGTCACTATTGGTTCTGTGTTTTGTGCCTTGGTCCCAGAGAAACACAGTTTCATTTGGCTGTATTCATGTGTATGGTCAAATAACAATTAAACTTGAACTGGAACTTGAACTTGACCTTGAATATTCTCAAACTATGTTTTGAAAAATTACAAGTTATAATATACTGAACATTAAGAAGGCTGACATTTGCTCAGCATTAAAAGTTAACTCAAAAAGAACAGTGCTTAGTTGCTGCTTGACTTGCTGAGTTGCTCCAGCATTTTGTGCGAGTTGTAATTAGTAATACTAACGTAGTTTCAGTTATCTCCAAAAGTCTAGATCTGTACAATTCAATCTCACCCACATAAAATTAATGAATCAGCAGATTTGTTTAGATTATGGACACCAGACCTTTTGTTCAAACACATTAAAAATCCAAGGAAAAACAAACAAAATAAATAAGTGGACAAATTTTCCTGCTTATTTTCACTGAAAGTCAGAGAACAGCAACAAACTTCAACTTGCTCAAAGTGTTCTTTACCTAAAAGACTGAATCATTATTAACCTTGGGAGAATATGACATTGAAGGAAAATGATTACTGTAAATAAACTAACAGCAAAGCTTTCACTTCATTTACCTTAAAAGGTTACATTAGTAAAGAGAAAGGCTGCTGTACCTTTACTTTTCGCGGGGTTAACTGGGTTACCACTAATGTCTCAGCCAAAGAACAGCTCTTCGTCGAGATTACGAGAACTGTTCAACTCTATTGTACTGTTCTTGTGCCTATTTATTGTCCCCAGTTACTTAAATTCCTGGGAAGTCATTCGCTGAGGACAACTGAAAAAAAAAAGTTAGTGGGTGGGGCAGGTTTCAAACTACAGTGAACTACCTGCTGCCTAAATTTATTTGAAAGTTGGTGGTAGCCCAAATTTTTAACTAATGGATATCAGAACACATCAAATCAAACCTTGAGGAATGAGAAAGAGAAATGAAATTTTGACGTTTTCACAACTATATAATTTTTTTAGAATCAATTTAACAAAGGAATTGACCAGGGAGAAACTTAATCATATGCAAACAAACTCTCCCTAATATACACAAAGCAAGCCAACAGTTTGGAAGAATCCAGTAGGAAGGAATTTTAAAAGATGTGATTCTTATCATTAATAAATATTATTGGTATCCTCATCTACTTAAACCTTGCTTTCCTACCTTCATTTCTGTATCAGTGCACCCTGTTGTGAAATGAATACATCTTCCTGTGTCGTCCCAAATTGAGAAGCTACAATGCTGTGGCAAAAACCTCTTTTGCAGAATCAATGGGTTCATTTCTGTGTAGCTCCACGAACAAAAGTTAGAGAGAAAACAAATTGTTCCCATTTGTAAACTGAATGCAGTGGTGGGTAGGAATGGCAAAAGAATGATTTATGAGTCAAAGCAGTTTGTACATAGTGACAGTAAACCAGATTGCAGGAGCACTTAGGTAAAGCAAATAACACACCTTTTTAGGGAACCAAGAGCTGAATCAGGTCCAAGATGTCCCTACGTATTGATTGAGATACAGTTCACAATGCCCCTACAGTTCAATGGGTCGCAAAGAACTAAATAAGCTGGAAAACCATTCACTGTTATTGCTTCCAGGCTTAAACAAATACGGTACTTAAAAACCTAGTTGGTTACAATTTAGACTCGTTTGGGGAACTCTGCACTGTCATATGGAACAATAATTAATTATCATGCTGAACCAAGCTTTTATTTATAATCATGTTGTAACTATTAATCTAATAATAGATTAATAGCTCTAACTGGGAATAAAAGGGAGACAGAGTAAGAGAGCTGAGACTACTTGGTAGATTGTTTTGAATGGTTGGCCGAAGTGGTATGTGCCTTATCTGGTCTGGATGCTGAAGGGGTCAGTCTTGCTGGCTCTGATCATTCTGGATTCCTGCAGAATGGTCTGAGTAGTAACTGCCAAATATCTTGAATCTACAGTTAATGAAAGAAAAGCTGTCTGCCCATATGCCATTGGTATAGGACAACAACCTTCCCATGAAAGCAATACATTTTAGGAGTCTGGACAATGAATCCTTGAGATAGCCACAATTCTTTAAAAGTAGCAACCAGTTTAAGCTGAGATGTAAACCCTCTCTATACACAGTAACTGGGAGGATGGCCTTGAAAGCTGCAGCTGGAGAGCAGAGGTAAAACAAATCTCCCTGCAGTCTGCCAGATGCTCTGCAACAAACCCAATATTGAGCTTCGATGCTTGAACACGGCTGATGTAGATCCAGGTGCTCAAGGTCTTGCCAGCATTGGGCTCACATTCTGGAGCCTATTCAACATTAGGTTCAACAACCAGGTTGCTATGCCCAGAAGAGGAAACACACAGGGTCTAGCACCGGGGAAAGAGTCAAGCCAGATCCTTTATTCTAGGCCCAAGTTTATATTCAGGTCCACATTCAGCTGTATACTCTGGGGACTGTTACTACTGAGCAAGGGTCTGTCACACTGGAGTAGCCCTGATGGCTTCAAGTCTCTTGCCTGCCCAAAATGCAATTTCAGAACTCCATAAAGTGTTGTTACAGACACATTGGGCTGTAAGATTCTTTGCGATCTCACCCTTGGGTCCTCCTCTCATTGCTGTTGGACACAGGTACACAACTGTGAACTTGAGAGGTTCCTAGATTGAGCTGAGTCAGTGAGAGATGTAGGTGAGTGAGTGAGGGAGAAAGTGTTTCTAATTACACACACCCTGGAGATTGCAGTGATTTCACAAAAAATACTAAATTTCAGAGATGAGTCACTGGTAAATCATTTTATATTTTCTGTTTTCCCCTCCAACTTATTTCATTTAGCGTCCATGGTACAGGAGTCAGCACAGCCTGCTGAGCCTCTGCTGCTCTCAGGGTAATCTGTTATACAGTGGAACTCATTATGGCCCTGCCCACAATAAGCTGCAGCCAGAAACCCAGCTCATAAATCGCTCTATCCCAAATCCCACCTGCACACCCTATCCCTTATGGAGTTTCTAATAGCCAATCCCCAAAGATTCCTGAAAGCTTTGACAACTAGCTGAGAAACCCAGTGAACTTTTCAGGTTTTCTCTGATATTCCAAGACATTTAAGACTATTAAAAATTAAGTTAGCAATTAAAATTAATTATAAATACTGAATTTACAAGGTCCCCTTTACTTTCTTAACCATTATCCTAAGTTGCCTATTGAAGACAATGGGACCACAATCCTGATTGAGGTCTAACCAGCCTCAAAATCTGTGTCAGTTTAAATGTTAAAGACTTTTGAGCTATGAGCAAACTGACAAATTCAGTGTTCAATAAATTCAGGATCCTATGTTTAACAACACGTGCATGGAATTTGCTCCTCCTTGAATGAGTAAATGTGGTTCATTGTATTCAGCTAGATCCAAGTGATCTTTTCATGAGGTGGAGCCCCTTAGATTAAGAATTCCTTTCAGAATTATTTATACAGTGAGATGGTAGAAAAAAAGAGTTGGAATCTATGATCCAGATTTTTCACTTTGGAGCCTACATGACACTGGTGTTTGAGAGAATACCGAAAACAAGTTTAGAGCATTGTAATCATGAATTATTTCTGTGGTCACTGAGAACATCACATCAAATGCGGAACGCAAAACCTTGGTCAGGTGACTGATCAACAGACTGATTATTTCTGGAAGCTGCTGGTTATTTCTCTAGCAAGCTTATTTCGCATGTTCTTGAAGGTCACACCAGTGTCTCCTTTAGCAATACTGATTAAATTTAACCGAGCGAGGCAGTGTTCTGTAATCTCTTTCAGAATGATCATATTCTCAATGCATTTTTTACTTAACATCAAAGGGACAGATTCTCTGCTTAGAAAACTAGTAAATTCATCTACTATGTTGGGTTAACCTAGTTCATGGACAATGGCCCAAATGAAATTAACTTGAAGAAGTTAACTTGAAATTAACTTGAACTCTGACACTTTTTGTATTGACACATCTGGTTTAAATCAGTCAGCTAAATGCATTTAATTGTGTTTTATTTTTTAACAATTTTTGAAAAGTAATTTTAAAGGTTTTAGAATTTTTGATGCTACCATGGTATTTCCAAACGTTGGCATTCACAAATATTTTATTTCATTGGTAGCCATGGCAACCAGTGAGTCTGGAGCCTCACAATCTGCCAAGACCTTTCGAGAAACACAGTCTTAAGTAGCTCTGGACCACGTGTCAAGCTGGAGTCCAGCCTCCCAACTGAAATCTGCTCCCTGGGACCATGTTGAGAGAAAAAGTGTTGTCCAAGGAAGGAAAGTCAGTCCTATTATTTTACCATTGCCATCTCTTAGCAAATATTTAATTATAGTTTAGTACACTGGTGGTACACACAGTCTTGGCCTAACCCTCAAATGCCTTAGGTCAATGGTAAGGAAATTACTGAAGAAAATTGAGGAAAATCAGGCTATTCAGACCAGTTAGCCTCTGTCAGCATTTATGTTCCACTTAATTCTTTTGTATTTCAGTGGACTGATTCAGATTCAATCATTTATTACAGGGACATTGAAACACACAGCAAAATGTGTGGATTGTGTCAACAACCAGCACAACCCAAGTATGTGCTGGGAGCAGCACACAAGTGTTGCCACACATTCCAGTACCAACATAGCATGCCCACAATGCTCGGCAGAAAAACACAGAAACCATGACAGCAGAACAAGCCCTTTCCTCCCGCCCACCCACTACACTGACAGTCCTCCAACCTCAGGACAGGCATGAGGCGACACTTCACCTGTGAGTCAGCTGGGGTGATATACTGTGTCCGGTGCTCCCGATGCGGCCTTCTATATATTGGCGAGATCCGATGCAGACTGGGAGATCATTTCGCTGAACACCTACACTCTGTCTGCCAGAGAAAGCAGGATCTCCCAGTGGCCACACATTTTAATTCCACGTCCCATTCCCATTCTGATATGTCTATCCACGGCCTCCTCTACTGTAAAGATGAAGCCACACTCAGGTTGGAGGAACAACACCTTATATTCCGTCTGGGTAGCCTCCAACCTGATGGCATGAACATCGACTTCTCCAACTTCCGCTAATGCCCCACCTCCCCCTCGTACTCCATCCATTATTTATTTATATACACACATTCTTTTTCTCTCTCTCTCCTTTTTCGCCCTCTGTCCCTCTGAATATACCTCTTGCCCATCCTCTGGGTCACCCCCCCCCTTGTCTTTCTTCCCGGACCTCCTGTCCCATGATCCTCTCATATCCCTTTTGCCTATCACCTGTCCAGCTCTTGGCTCCATCCCTCCCCCTCCTGACTTCTCATATCATTTTGGATCTCCCCCTCCCCCTCCCGCTTTCAAGTCTCTTACTAGCTCTTCTTTCCGTTAGTCCTGACGAAGGGTCTGGGCCCAAAACATCGACTGTACCTCTTTCTAGAGATGTTGCCTGGCCTGCTGCGTTCACCAGCAACTTTTATGTGTGTTACAGGCATGAGTAACTGTTTATTCCTTTCTCTCACATACTCTTGTTTAGCATTCTTATATACACCTGTGAAGTATTCAGTTCAACCTCCCCCTGTAGTAATGTGTTCCACATTTTCAACACTCTCTTTGGTGAGAGGAAAAAAAACTCATCCTGAATTTCACTTTGGATTTTGTGTGCCTGTTTACACTGTCACCTTCTCATTATGATTTTCTACATGTAAAAAAAGTCAGTCAAAACCATTCAAAATTCTAACATCACACACAAAAAGCTGGAAGAACTCAGCAGTTCAGGCAGCATCTATGGAAATGAATCGACAGTCAATGTTTCGGGCCGAGACCCTTAATCAGGACTGCAAAGGAAGGGGGAAGATGTCAGAGTTAGAAGGTTGGGGGACAAGGGGGTAAGGGGGATAAGCTAGAAGGTGATAGGTGAAGCCAGCTGGATGGGAGGGAGAATGAGGAAGAAGCTGGGAGGTGATAGGTGGAAAATACAAAGGGCTGGAGAAGGAATCTGATTGGACAGGAGAATGGACCATGGGAGAAAGGGAAGGAGGAGGGACACTGGGGAGGTGATAGGCAGGTGAGAAAAAGAGGCAAGAGGGCAGAGGCCAGGGTGGGGACTAGAGTAAGAAGGAAGAGAGAAGGGAAAAAAATATCAGAAATTTATTTTTATGCCATCAGGCTAGAGGTTACCTAGCTGGAATATGAGGTGTTGCTCCTCCAACTTGAGAGTGGTCTCATTGTGGCAGAAGGGGAGGCCATGGACCAGCATGTTGGAACAGGAATGGGGATGGAAAGTAAGATGTTTGGCCATTGGGAAATGCTACATATTTTGGATGGAGCGAAGGTCACCCAATTTACATTGGGTTTTACCGATGTAGAGGAGGCCGAATTGCAAACACTGGATACAGTAGATGATGCCAAGAGATTCATTGGTGAAGTGCTGCTTCACCTGGAGGGACTGTTTGGGGCCCTAAGTGGAGGTGAGGGGAGGAGGTGAATGGGCAGGTGTAGAATTTCTATCTCTTGAAGGGATAAATGCTAGGAGGAAGATTAGTGGGGAGGAACAAATGGACAAAGGAATCATGGAGAGAGCGATCCCTGCTGAAAGCAGAGAGAGGAGAGGAGGTAAAGATATGGTTGGTGGTAGGATATATTTATTTCTTTCCAGTCCTAATTAAGGGTCTCAGCCCGAAATGTCAACTGTTGATTTATTTCCATAGATGCTGCCTGACCTGCTGAATTCCTGCAGCATTTTGTGTGCATTGCTCTGGATTTCCAGCATCTACAGAACCCCTTGTGCTCATAATTCTAACATTTTCTTATTTGTCTAAACTAAAGCTGTAAAGCACTGTGGCTTGAGGAGGATGAATCAAACAAGAACAATTGTTAAAAGCATCTGAGACGATGAGAATAACATACCCAGTGATAACTGTTAATAGAAATTATTTAGAAAGGTAAATTATACACAAAATATGATAAACAACTTAACCTTTTCCAACCTGCTTGTTCTTTGTCAATGGTAGTGATTCACAACATTCGTCGTTAACAGAAGCCTTAAAGGTATAATCTGATGCTAGCTGAGCCTATCATATGAATGGAGCTTGTTGCTGTTGTGCTAAAGTTAGAGGGCTATTACATTTGCAAGCAGAAGTCTGAGAGTGTGCTTCTTGAAGGGAAGTCTAGAGATCAACTCTTGCTGCATGTTGGCTGAAACTATTGCAATGCATGTACCACTGGCCACAACACTATTCCAGGAACTAAAATTCAGCTTTTAAGAAGACTTCAGCAAACAAATGATATCACACTATTAGGAGTGAATATAAATGTATGCATACACAAATGAAATTCAAGTCTAGAGACCAAGAATGTTACAGCTCAACTATTTTAAGTGTTAGAGAGCTGAGGCCTTCTTTGTGAATAAATCCTACTCTTGTGAAGATCACCACACAACCCAAGTGTAGCCTTCAGTGTCAATTTGGTTCAATGGATTGTGCAATTATTGTCAAGCATTCAGACACGCATTTTAATTTATTCCTATCAAAATGACAATGGCTTCATGAAAATATGTTGTGAGAAATAATCTTTATTGCACTCCTATAGTACATTGAAGCATAAATGATAAAGATAGATATCTGTTTATTCTATTGATTTTAAACATGGATTAAGTCTATATTTAGTGGCTCTTCCTTTTCAGCAGTTGCTCAAACCTTATAACAAACTCCTCCTTCATTATTTCAAGTTTAGATTCAATTTTATTTAATATTCCCTGTTAAAAAGATAAGCCATTTGTAGCATTTATCATTTTGTATATTATTGCAATGAATTTCTCCAAGGATGGGTGATGATGGAAAATCATTGTAAAAAAGGTCTAGCACACACACAACATTTAGAATGTAAAATACAAGGGAAATTGCTGGGAGAGTTATAAGGGAAATAGAGGGAGAGTTGCCTGTGTCTCTCATATTTGTTAGTTTCTCTCTTCCTCAAGGGTACCAATTAAAAGTGATACTTTTCATTCCTGTGATTTTGGTCAGCAGTACATCATGTCCAGACCCCCACTGTGTGATTTCTAATAATAGATACATCAGTTCTACTATTAGAAGTGAGGACACCCAGTGGATCCAGGTAAATGTCATTATCCTGAAAAATGGGAGCAAGTCATTCCATAATTCCAAACTACTCTTTAACAATATCTTTTAGGGAAATTTACCACTTAGATCTCCAGAATGCACAGAGCCGCATTCCGCATGTCACCTTTAACTGAAGGTGCAAAATAATTTTATATGGTTAGATTCATTGACAATATATTAAAAAAACCAAGAAGCGCATTTCAAATGGTAACGGCAACTAATCTGAGCCCATATTTATTTAACAACAAATAGAATTTCTCACTTTGATGTACACTGACCATTTCAATGTTTGGGCTTATGTTTGATTCTTATCAGAGAAACAAGTGTCAATTGCTCTACTGACTAAACCTTATAAAATTTACAATGCAAATAGTCCATTGCAAAATAGCTGAGCTGCTGCACTGTTAGATTATAAACTTCTGTAGGAGTATAATACACTGTAAATTACATGACCTAGCCTTATTACCTTTGTGCATAAAACTTTGTCTTTCTGAATTTAGTCTCCAGAAAGAGTTACAAAGGACAAACATCTCTAAACTGCTAAACATTCTGTTCATTTTCATATTTTTATTTGTTCACAGTATGTGGGCATCGCAGGTAATGCCAGAATTTAACGCCAATCCCTAAATATGCCTGAACAGTGAAGGCCATTAAAAAGGGCCCCAGCGTCAGATAAAACATGGGCAGAAGACTTCCACCATTGAAGGAAATTAGTGAACCAGACAGGTTTTTGCAACATTATTTTCCTGGTTACTGTTATTGCTTTATATTTGATTTCAGATTTATTTAATTGCTTGCATTTTAGTTGCAATGGTGAAATTTGAACTCATATCTTTGTATCTAGTTACTTTGAACTTTGAACCTAACCACTACTCTGCTGTATACTAATTAAGCAATCGTTGTAACCTTTATGACTATATCTTAAACTCTACACTCAAATTGGTTTAATAGTAAAACTGTACAGAATTAGAGGAGAGATTATCATGTGGTGAATAACAGTAGGAACCAGGACAGGAGGATAGAAATGCACTAGTACCAGGTCAGAGAATTTGAGATTGAATCTTAATCCTGCTACAAAGAGATTAGATAAAACACCATGAAATACTAATCACACAAATGATCTGGTCAGCAAGCGTCATGGGCTTAGAGCATGGAGACATTCAGATTTAACTCATATCAAAGACTATTCTTCAAAATGGAGCATTGATAGCCACCACAGACACAGCAGTAAGGCCTGTGACAATGCCTTCTCTGGCATAAAGCTCTTTTAGTTTCCATGTCAGCTTGTATGCTACCATTGAATCTTTGGCAGTTGTCAACTTGACTCTGTGAACCTGTAGTAAAAATAGATCCTCAGAGCATTGCATTGCTTTAGTACTCAGCCTTCATAAAGTGTGCTGAGACACTCCTTTAGCAAAGTAATTTTCAGCGCCATACTGCTGGCAGGGTCAGACTGGCTGGGCCCGGCTGAGATTCTACTGTCAGTAGACAATCTCTCAGTTTTCCATCTTCCATAGGAAGCAATTTCACAGCAGCACCAGCATGAGCAATTGAGCAGATTGAACAGCAGCCACCAAATGGTTTGCTCAAGAATATTTCTTCTATAGCAAAATGGTGTGCAAATATGAATGGAATTATTCAAATAAAGTTCTTGACTGTCTTTAGTCTTTGTAACTGTAGTCAAACTTACATTGTTACATGAGTCTTCAGATGTTGGTGGTAAAGACAATAGACAATAGGTGCAGAAGTAGACCATTCGGCCCTTCGAGCCTGCACCGCCATTCTGAGATCATGGCTGATCATCTACTATCAATACCCGGTTCCTGCCTTGTCCCCATAACCCTTGATTCCCCTATCCATAAGATACCTATCTAGCTCCTTCTTGAAAGCATCCAGAGAATTGGCCTCCACTGCCTTCTGAGGTAGAGCGTTCCACAGATCCACAACTCTCTGGGAGAAGTTGTTCCTCCTCAACTCTGTCCTAAATGACCTACCCCTTATTCTTAAACCATGCCCTCCGGTACTGCACTCTCCCAGCATCTGGAACATATTTCCTGCCTCTATCTTGTCCAATCCCTTAATAATTTTATATGTCTCAATCAGATCCCCCCTCAATCTCCTTAATTCCAGCGTGTACAAGCCCAGTCTCTCTAACCTCTCTGCATAAGACAGTCCGGACATCCCAGGAATGAACCTAGTGAACCTATGCTGCACCTCCTCCACAGCCAGAATGTCCTTCCTTAACCCTGGAGACCAAAACTGCACGCAATACTCCAGGTGTGGTCTCACCAGGGCCCCGTACAAATGCAAAAGGATTTCCTTGCTCTTGTACTCAATTCCCTTTGTAATAAAGGCCAACATTCCATTAGCCTTCTTCACTGCCTGCTGCACTTGCTCATTCACCTTCAGAGACTGATGAACAAGTGCTCCTAGATCTCTTTGTATTTCTCCCTTACTTAACCCCACACCGTTCAGATAATAATCTGCCTTCCTGTTCTTGCTCCCAAAGTGAATAACCTCACACTTATTCACATTAAACGCCATCTGCCAAGTTTCTGCCCACTCACCCAGCCTATCCAAGTCACCTTGAATTCTCCTAACATCCTCATCACATCTCACACTGCCACCCAGCTTAGTATCATCAGCAAACTTGCTGATGTTATTCACAATGCCTTCCTCTAAATCATTGACGTAAATCGTAAACAGTTGTTGTCCCAATACCGAGCCCTGTGGCACCCCACTAGTCACCACCTGCCATTCCGAGAAACACCCATTCATTGCTACCCTTTGCTTTCTATCTGCCAACCAGTTTTCTATCCATGTCAACAGATACAAAGATGTCAGGACAACTTTTTTGGGAAGGAAGAGAAGGAGTTGCTTATATGGAATCCATTTACATTAAAGTTGTTTTCTGAAAGCTATGGCCCTAAGGTGGACTAGTGATCAATTCCCCTTTTGCTCTTCTTCTTTATGCTCCCTTCTTCCACAACATCCGCCTCAAATGGCAAGAAGCTTGTCCTTTGCATAAAAAAACTTGCAGCGTGTAATGCAAAATAACAAATGTGTAGGCATTCGAGACAGTGAATTGCAGAGCTCATTTGAAAAAGTCCAGAAAGTGGAACAATTATTCTAGAGATGCAAGATGGTACCAGACTGCAGCAACTCATTGCAAGCTGCTCGCTGCAAATTTATTCATTTCTTTTGTTATATTCATTCCACACTTTTAAATTCTGACACGCTAATTACTAATAATTTTCTTTTCTTGCACTGCACTTTCTCTGTAACTGTAACGCTATATTCTGCATTCTGTAATTGCTTTCCCCTTGTACTGATATACTGATGAGGTGAAATGATCTGTGTGCATGGCAAAACAAAAGTTTTTCATTATACCTTGGCACATGTGACAATAATGAAGTAATTTAATAATTTGACGATTTAGTTGGCCAATGGTGAATTATCTGGCAGCATGACCACTTTGTAAACTGGGGGAAAAAATCAAGTACAAAGGAAGCCTAAGGTCTCTCCAATGCTCCATGTTTAGGATAGAGAGAATGTTGGTCCTTTTTCAGTATTGGTGAACCACTAACTATGAAACACCATCAATATTACTAGTCGCATCCTGGAATAACCATGTGACATAATTGCCTTCACCAATCTCCAACATTAGCAATTGGCCTAATAAGATAATCGGGTGCTTTCCTCATCAGTTCATAAGTTTAAAATCATACATTTACAGCCCGACGTTAGCCAGAAAAGAAATGTTCATTTTTCTCTAATACACATTATTACATCAAGCCTTAGTCAGGAGCTCCAGTAGTTTACAGAACGCCAATAAGCATTTCCTGGTGAAAAAAGAGAAATCACTCAGATTTGCTCATGTGATAATGGATTTGATTATGTATCCCATTTTCTCTTCTAATGAAATATGTAAGTTTAGGCAGATTGGTGAACATTTTTATCCAGATGCAAAATATTATTCATTTTGTGATGAGTTTTTCTATTATTTTTGAAGATGCTTTCCCTTCCTTCTCTTTCCATTAGCAGATTGTTATGGCAATGTGGCATGAGCCAATTTCCCTTCTCTCTCTTGGAAAGCAATAACTCCATTGGATATAGCAACTTTTCTGAGTGACATTGTTGCTCTGGGAAACCCAGCATATTATAGCACAGTTTCAGAGAAGTAGCAAGTTATCACTACTGATTTATTATAGATTAACACCCTTCAAGAATTACAATAATATAAATAACTCCTAATATATTCATCCATTGATCCTTTCCAAAGTGAATACTGGTGCATATTTCTCTCCCTGCCTGAGTAGTAGAAGACACTTGCACAAAGGATTTCTGAAATCTGAATGGTAAAATTTTCAGTATGCAATTTGGAGAATACAGTAGTCAAAGCAAAATACAGCTCGCTCAGAATGTGAAACTAGAAAACATACCACAAAATATTAGAGGACTGTAAATCAATGATAAACATAAAAATGACAAAGTTCCAAGTTAATTTGCTCTCTGCTGTCATTTGGCACTTCAAGTATTAGTCGAACCCCTTAAAGCTTCTCTTTCGATGCTTATATGCCCACAACTAATGTAACTGAAATGAACTGCTTGCAGCTTTAAAGACAACACATTATAGAAAATAGTGTTACCATTCCTTGAAACGAGTACAAAGCAACTTCATCAACTTTGCTCCAGTCTGCAGACTTTTTAAATATTGATACATTGTATTTGTAAATCAACATGACAAAATAGCAGAAGATGCTTCTTTTTTACTTATTCAATAACATTGTCACATGTTTAGACTCCCACAGAAGGCCTGGCTACTATGTTGTGGACAACGTGATCAGATCTGACTCAATATGCTGAACTTTGAAGTAATGTATAACCATGACTGCTGATTCGACAATTCTGTTCTCCACTGGGTTGTGTCATGTGAAATGGATGAATTGTGGGGAACCTTGGGCAACATTTCCTACCTATTCCTTCAATGGTAGGAACATTCACTGGCTGTGCAGCCCAGACCCTCACTGTTGCCCTTCCAATGGGTGTTGCTGCCTGCTTGAATTGTGGAAGCACATTAAATCTCTCGGCTAAGATCTGAAGAAAAATATTAAGAGCAATTGTCTCCATCAAGAGTATCTAAACAGCATCTCAATAAGAGAAAAAAATTGTGGAAATATTCAGGAAACAATGGTAGTGAGAGGCTAACAACAGGAATTCTGCAGATGCTGGAAATTCAAGCAACATACATCAAAGTTGCTGGTGAACGCAGCAGGCCAAGCAGCATCTATAGGAAGAGGTGCAGTCGACGTTTCAGGCCGAGACCCTTCGTCAGGACGAACTGAAGGAAGAGTGAGTAAGGGATTTGAAAGCTGGAGGGGGAGGGGGAGATGCAAAATGATAGGAGAAGACAGGAGGGGGAGGGATAGAGCCGAGAGCTGGACAGGTGATAGGCAAAAGGGGATACGAGAGGATCATGGGACAGGAGGTCCGGGAAGAAAGACAAGGGGGGGGGGTGACCCAGAGGATGGGCAAGAGGTATATTCAGAGGGACAGAGGGAGAAAAAGGAGAGTGAGAGAAAGAATGTGTGCATAAAAATGAGTAACAGATGGGGTACGAGGGGGAGGTGGGGCCTTAGCGGAAGTTAGAGAAGTCAATGTTCATGCCATCAGGTTGGAGGCTACCCAGACGGAATATAAGGTGTTGTTCCTCCAACCTGAGTGTGGCTTCATCTTTACAGTAGAGGAGGCCGTGGATAGACATATCAGAATGGGAATGGGACGTGGAATTAAAATGTGTGGCCACTAGGAGATCCTGCTTTCTCTGGCGGACAGAGCGTAGACAGAGCATTCTGCAGGGATCGCTCCCTACACAACTCCCTTGTCCATTTGTCCCCCCCATCCCTCCCCACTGATCTCCCTCCTGGCACTTATCCGTGTAAGCGGAACAAGTGCTACACATGCCCTTACACTTCCTCCCTTACCACCATTCAGGGCCCCAAACAGTCCTTCCAGGTGAGGCATCACTTCACCTGTGAGTCGACTGGGGTGATATACTGCGTCCGGTGCTCCCGATGTGGCCTTTTATATATTGGTGAGACCCGACGCAGACTGGGAGACCACTTTGCTGAACATCTACGCTCTGTCCGCCAGAGAAAGCAGGATCTCCCAGTGGCTACACATTTTAATTCCACGTCCCATTCCCATTCTGACATGTCTATCCACGGCCTCATCTACTGTAAAGATGAAGCCACACTCAGGTTGGAGGAACAACACCTTATATTCCGTCTGGGTAGCCTCCAACCTGATGGCATGAACATTGACTTCTCTAACTTCCGCTAAGGCCCCACCTCCCCCTCGTAGCCCATCTGTTACTCATTTTTATGCACACATTCTTTCTCTCACTCTCCTTTTTCTCCCTCTGTCCCTCTGAATATACCTCTTGCCCATCCTCTGGGTCACCCCCCCCCTTGTCTTTCTTCCCGGACCTCCTGTCCCATGATCCTCTCGTATCCCCTTTTGCCTATCACCTGTCCAGCTCTCGGCTCTATCCCTCCCCCTCCTGTCTTCTCCTATCATTTTGCATCTCCCCCTCCCCCTCCAGCTTTCAAATCCCTTACTCACTCTTCCTTCAGTTAGTCCTGACGAAGGGTCTCGGCCTGAAACATCGACTGCACCTCTTCCTATAGATGCTGCTTGGCCTGCTGCGTTCACCAGCAACTTTGATGTATGTTGTAGTGAGAGGCTGCTTCTTATCCTGGAAAGGACCATAGAGTGATGTTTCCCAAATTCCAGTATTAGGACCTTTACATTCATTTATATACCACTTCATAATCTTTGGATCTTATTAAAATTGGAGACATGGAAAACCACGGGGAAAGTAATGACTTAAAGGAGTTATAGACGTGGTAATGGAATAGGCAGGCACATGGCAAGTAAATTTCACATTGAGAAATACATAGTTTCAGACTTTACATGAATAAGAGGCAATGTAATCTAGAAGGCCTAATTACGAAAGAGAACTCTAGGATTACATGTGCATAATTCATCGAAGGTGTCTTGATAGAATAAGAAAGTAGTTTAAAAAAAAGCAAGGGAGCTAAACTTAAGAAGCCCTGTGGATGAGAGAACTACATGAGAAAGGCTTCACAAATGGTGGCATTCTCAGCTGAGAAGCAGGTATTGAAATAGACGGTAGCTAATGTGCCCTCATAGGTGAATAGGTTGCCATTCTCTTTGAACAATCTGACACCATGTACTTGTATGTTCCATTCATTTTGTGTTTTTCTTAAGGCTGATTTATACTTGTGCATGCTAGCTTGCGCCGCAGCCTACGCAAGTGGGCTACGCTGTTGTGAGCATTTATACTTGTGCGTTGGTGTGTCTGCATCGCTGTGCAATTCACCACCAAAACGCTAGTTGGTGATGGTGTTTCTATGCTTCGCGTTGAAACTCAACACGAAGAAACTCAAACTTCAAACAATGGCGACTGAAACTGAAGGAGGGTGAATTTTCTGTGCTTGTCTGGCCACTGAGAGACATGGATGGGGAAATGCATTTCAAATATTTTTGGATGTTAGCAGGTAGATTTGATGATTTAGTTCATCGTCTCCAACCATTTATTTTGCATCAGTGTACGCACAGTATACTCAGAGACTGGCAATCACCATTCGAGCTTTAGCTTCAGGTGGAAGTCAACAGGCTGTAGCAGCTAACTACGAACTGACGTCAAGCACAGGGTCCTCCATAATTTCGGAGGTCTGCAAAGCTTCATGTAAAGCATTGCAGCCAGAGTTCCTTCCCTGCCCTTCAGTTGCCCAATGGGAAGCCATTGCAGCATAGGAGGAAATACGATGCTACCAAGCGGACCAATCACAGTTGTTCGGTCTGCGTTGCTGCGACACAGTTACATTTTGGGAGAGGTGCGCATTACACTATGGCATAGGGTTGGTGTAGAGTACAGCGTAGGGTACGTGGCCTACGCCGTACCTGCAGCGTACATTTGACGCACAAGTATAAATCAGCCTTTACCGTTGAATCAGACGGTGCCTCGGTCCATATGCCAGTGCATTGAATGTGAAAATGTACGAGTCAAACTACAATCTTAAGCTTGGACATTGCAAAGGGAATAAAATGCAGAGAGAGAAAAATAGAGATATTGACCTGGATCTCCGATCTATAACAAATGATTGTGTTTACCACTAACACTGAAGAAGTTTGTATGAAAACATTAAGTGTGCTCCAAGTCACGTTCTTTCCACCAGGCACAGTGAGGCTCAGAAATGGTGGTGTTCCTTTGTTTTGAGGCTGCCTGCGGGAAGTAAAATCTCAGGGTTGTATACTGCATACATACTTTGATAATAAATGTACTTTGAAATTTATAGATTAGATTAGATTAGATTCAACTTTATTGTCATTGTGCCGAGTACAGATACAAAGCCAATGAAATGCAGTTAGCGTCTGACCAGAAATACAAAGAATAGTGTTATTTACAAAATAACTGTGAATAAAAAGTGCTACAGCACACAAATATAAAAGTGCTGAGACAGTACAATACGGATGCAATACTGCTTAGCGCTGTGATGTGAGGTTCAGCAGGGTCACAGTCTCAGGGAAGAAGCTCTTCCTATGCCTGCTGGTGCAGGAGTGGAGGCTCCTATAGCGCCTACCGGACGGGAGGAGAGTAAAAAGTCCATGGTTAGGGTGAGATGCATCCTTGATAATGCTTTTCGCCCTGCCCAGGCAGCATTTATGGTAGATGTTCTCAATGGTGGGCAATTGGGTGCCGATAATCTGCTGGGCAGTTTTCACCTCACGCTGGAGTGCTTTGTGAAAAGTAATTGCAAGTTAGAATTGAAAGAAGCAATCTCAGATGCCAATAAGAACCACAGTGGAAAAGAGTCTCAGTACCTTTAAGCTAATAGAAGAATAGAGACTTACAGTGAAAAATACTTGGGAAGACTTTAGAGGGAATTGCTTTTAGAACTTTGTTGGTAACGCACTGACAAATTTTTAAAATTGTTGAATTATGTAAATCATGTGATACTTCATGTTCAGTCAGCTCTTTCTAATGTTCCTTCAATGTACTCAATCCCACAAAGAAACTTGTTCCATTGCAGTTCTTCTTTGCATGTAAAAGTTATGCATTTTTGTTTGACAGTCATTCGAGTTGACGACACAGATACAATGGAGTAAGGCACACTGTTGCACTTCGTTTGAAAGCAATATTTAAAAATGAACTATGCGGGCACTGCAGATCATGTTATTAAAATGGGATCCTTATTTGAAGAAGATGCTTTAAGTAACCTATCCTTTAATAAAATAATAAAGGCCATCCCACTTTGGAAGAGCAACATTTGCTTAAATAAAGGAAAGGATTGTAGGAACAACATTCAAAAAATTCAGAACATTCTGGAATCTTGCTGGACCTGTCAGTTTGTTTGTCTTTCTGGTTTAGTGGGTATGTGTATAGATAACACCTGGCTTTTTGTTCTACCCATTTTGCTAAACTTTGTTCAGCCCAAACATTATATACCAATTGTTTGGAATACCAAATTATGCATCACATCTAAGCTGGTCATTAAAGACTTCTATACACCTCAAGCATCCGTAAAGCCATATTATCAAAAATACTTAACTATTTGTTCTTATGCAATCCCGGGACCGAGGATGGTATATTCCTCCTCTAGTTTCATGGTTCTTAGTTGGCTGATGGGGCCGGTGTGGTATCTGCAGACTCTAATAGAGCAGGTGCTATGCGATAGGGTGGATGGATTCTTAGTGATCTGGCGTGCTCTTTTCACCATAGTCACTTGGTTTGCTGAAGTGACTTCAGGTATTTAGTGCTTTCCTGGATTCTCCTCTGTTTCCAGAAATTCCCATGAACTAATAAGGCTGTTGCACTATTTTAAAAAGAGGTTTGCAAAACATCATTGAATTGTTTTCTCTGTCCTCCAAGTAATCCAATGCCATGAGCTCTATAGTGTATGCTTCAGAAGTATGGTGTCAGGAATGCATAGATTTAGATAATTTAGCAGAGAGAGCACTGATGCTACTTCTCCAATGCTTTGAACTGTTAGTCCAAGTCATTTAACTACAATACCAGTGTCCAAAATGGTAACCTGCCTTAGTGACTACTGTCCACTGGCACTGACATCAATAATAATGAAATGCTTTGAGCAGCTGGTCGTGAACTACATTAAATCCTGCCTTCCCACTATTTTGGGCACCTACCAGTTTGCATATCTCCTGAATCGGTCCACCGATGACGCAATAGCCTCTGCCCTCTACTCAGCTCTGTCTCACGTGGAGAATGGTGCCTCCCAAGTCAGAATGCTGTTCATTGACTTCATTTTGGCATTGAATATGATCATTCCTTGGAAAATGGTTAGTAAACTGTCCTTGTTGGGTCTTAACACCTCTCTCTGTAACAGGATATTGGACTTAGACCATAAGACACAGGAGCAGAATTAGGCCATTCAGCCCATTGAGTCTGCTGTCCCATTCCATCATGGCTGATCCTGGATCCACTCAACTCCATACACCTGACCTCTCGTCATAACCCTTGATACCCTGACCAAGCACATAAACTATAAATTTTTGCTTTAAATATACCACAGTCTTGGCCTCCACCACACTATGTGGCAGAGCATTCCACAGATTCACTACTCTCTGCCTAAAAAAATTCCTCCTTACCTCTGTTTTAAAGAGTCACCCCTCAATTCTGAGGCTGTGCCCCCTCTAGTTAAGGATACCCTCACCATAGGAAACATCCTCTCCACAATCACCTATCTAGTCTTTTCAACATTTGGTAGGTTTCAGTGAAATCCCACCGCATTCTTCTAAATTCAGTGAGTACTGGCCCAAAACTGCCAGCGCTCATTATATGTTAACCCCTTCATTCTCTGAATCATTCTTGAGAACCTCCTCTGGACTCTCTCCAATGCCAACACATCCTTTCTGAGATATAGGGCCCAAAACTGTTGACAATAGTCCAAGTACAGCCTGAATGGCGTCTTATAAAGCCTCTGTATTATCTCCTTATTTTTATATTCTTTTCCTCTTGACATGAATGCCAACATTGCATTTGCCTTCTTTACTATAGACTCAACCTGTAGGATTCTTGCATGAGGACTTCCAAGTCACTTTGCACCTCTGATGTTTGAATTTTCTCCCCATTAAGGTAATAGTCTGAACTTTTGTTCCTTTTACCAAAATGCATTATCATAATGTATTCCATCTGCCACTTTTTTGTCCATTCTTCCAATTTCTCTAAGTCCTTCTGCAATCGCATTGCTTTCTCAGCACTACCTACCCCTCCACCTATCTTTGTATCATCTGCAAACTTTGCCACAAATCTATCAATTCCATTATCCAAATCATTGACAAACAATGTGAAAAGTAGTGGTCCCAATACTGACCCCTGAGGAACATCACTAGTCACTGGCAGCCAAGTAGAAAGGGCCCTCTTTTATTCCCCCTCATTGCCTCCTGCCTGACAGCCATTTCTCTATCCATGCCAGTATTGTTTCTGCAATGTCATGGGATTTTATCTTGTTAAGCAGCCTCATGTGTGGCACCTTATCAATGTCTTCTGAAAAACCAAGTAAATGACATCCACTGACTTTCCTTTGTCCACCCTGCTTGTTACTTCTTCAAAGAAATCTAATAGATTTGTCTGGCAGAATTTCCCTTTATAGGAACAATGCTAATTTTGGCTTGTTTTATCATTAGTCTCCTAGTACCCTGAAACCTCACCCTTAATAATGTCCAACACTTTTCCAACCACAGAGGTTAGGCTAAATGGTCTATAATTTCCTTTCTTTTGTCTTCCTCCCTTCTTAAAGGGTGGAGTAACATTTGCAATTTTCCAGTCCTCTGGGACCATGCCAGAATTAAGTGATTCTTGAAAGATCATAACCAATGCATCTGCTATCTCTTCAGCAACCTTCTTCAGAACTTTGGGATGTAGTCCATCTGGTCCAGGTGACTTATCCACATGAAGGCCTTTGAGTTTGCCTAGCACTGTTTCCTTTGTAATAGCAATGGCACTCACTCCTGCTCCCTGACACTCACAGACCTCTGGCACACTGCTAGTGTCTTCCACAGTGAAGACTGACACAAAGTACTTATTAAGTTCATCCATCATTTCTTTGTTCCCCATTATTACGGCAGGAGCATCATTTTCCAGTGGTCCAATGTCAACTCTCACCTCCCCTTTATTCTTTACATAACTGAAAATATTTTTAGTATCCTGCTGAATATTATTGGCTAGTTTGTCCTCGTATTTCATCTTTTCCCTTCTTATGGGTTTTTTTTAAAGTTGCCTTTTGTTGGATTTTAAAAACTTCCTGTTCATCCAACTTCCTACTCACTTTTGTTACATTATATATCCTTTCCTTGGCTTTTATGCAGTCCTTAACTTCTCTTGTCAGCCATGGTTGCATACCCCATCATTTTAGAACTTCTTTTTATGTGGGACATACCTGTCCTGTGCTTTGTAAACTATTCCCTGAAACTTCAGCCACCTCTGCTCTGCCGTCATACCTGCCAGTATCCTCCTCCAATCCCCCTAGGCAAGCTCCTCTCTCATCCCTCTGTAATTCCCTGTATTCTATTGCGAAACTAATACATTTGACTTGTGCTTCTCCCTCTCAAATTGCAGTACGAATTCCAATCATATTATGATCACAGCCTCGTAAGGGCCCTTTTAGCTTAAGCTCCTGGATAAAATCTGGGTTATTACACTACACCCAATCTATTAGCCTTTCCCTGAGTAAGGTCACCACAAGCTGCTCTAAAAAGCCATCTCATAGGCATTCAACAAATTCCCTCCCTTGGAGGCTTTGTAACACTTCTTGACAGAGAGACCTCAGAAAATCCTTGCTGGCAGCAACATCTCCAGCTCCATCACGCTGAGCAGCAGCAGCCCCCAGAGTTGCGTGCTTAGCTCACGGCTGTTCGCTCTGCTGACACACAACTGTACTGCTAGATCCAACTACAATCACATCATTACATTTGCTGATGACACAACAGTGATTGTCCTCGTCAGCAACAATGATAAGTCAGCATACAGGGAGGAGGTGGAGTAGCTTATGGGCTGGTGTGAACAAAAACAACTTGAATCTCAACATGAATAAGACTGAAGAGATGATTTTGAACTCAAGAAGGTACAAGCTGACCACCCCTACTGAACATCAATGGTTCCTCTGTGGAGAGTGTCAGGATGCACATCACAGATGATCTCACCTGGTCCCTCAACACCATGTCTTTAGTCAAGAAAGCACAGCAGTGCCTCTACTACCTGAGAAGACAGAGGCAAACGAGGTTCCACATCCCCATTCTCACCACATTGAGAGTTTCCTGACCAGCTGTATCACCGTCTGGTACAGGAACTGAAAAGCATCTGACCACAAGACCCTGGAATGGATTGTGAGGACAGCTGAAAGAATCATTGGGGTCTTTCTCTACCAACCACCCCCCCCTCCACCCATCCAGGGCATACACCAGAAGCTCTGTGTTCGCAGAGCCCTCAGCATTGTCAAGGGCCCCTCTCATCTATCCCACAAGCCCTTTCACCTTCTAACTGCCAGGCAGAAGGTCCCGCAGTATAAGAACAAGGACGGATAGTTTATACCATCCCCCCAAATGCTGTGAGACTTCTGAACACCCTGCTACCACCCACCACACATTATTTATGACAAAGCCAGTAAGAGTATTGCCATTGTATATTTAACTATGCAACATACATGCACTTTATGTCACCTTGTACATCTACAGATTACTTTATCTGTCAATATTACTTTATGTGCTGTATGTGATACATGTACTGCGTTATGTACCTTGGCTTCTGAAGAACATTGGTACATTTAGCTATATACATGTGCACGGTTGTTTGACAATAAACTTGAACTTGAACAACAAATAACTATAATGTTTTGAAGGGAGAGGGATTTGGTAGGCAGGATTAAAGATAATATCAAGAGGTTCTTTACTTTAAGGGTAAACGTGTGACTAGGAAGAGACCAAGTCCTCTTAGAAGCCATCAGGGCCACCTACGTGTGCAGCTGCAGGAGAAGGGCGAGATTTTTAATGTCTTTTTCTCCTTGGTGTTTATTTAGATAAGGTTAATAAGTAGTAAGGTCTTGAACGTATGCATACTATGAGGAAGAAGGCGTTTGCAGCCTTGGAGTACATTAAGGTAGGGAAATCCCCAAGGCCTGACCAAGTGCATCCCTGGACATTAGGGAATAAATCATGGAGATATCTCCTTCATCGTTATCTACTGGTGACGTTCAAGAAGACTGGAGGATGGCTAATGTTATTCCATTGTTCAAGAAGGACAGTAAGGAGAAGCCAGGGTGGTGAGTCCAACTTCATTTGTAGGGAAGTTACTGGAGGGAATTCTAAGAGACAAGATCTACCATCACTTGGATAATCGAGTCTAAGCAGCATGGATTTATATGTGGGAGGCCATATCTGATGAATATTTTGGAGTTTTTCAAAGAAATAACTAAGGGGATTGATGAGAGTAGGGCAGTGGATGCTATTTATATGGACTCTAGTAAGGCCATTGACAAGGTCTCACTGATCTGGAAGATTAGATCACATGGGATTCAGGGGGAGCTAGAAGTCGATTCAGAATTGGTTGAGGGTTATGGTTGAAGTTCACTTCTTTGACTGAAGGCCTGTGACTAATTGGAAGCCCTAAGGGTCAGTGCTGGGACCTCTATTTATAATAAATAACATAAATAATTTAATGCCTTGGATATGAATGTACATGGTGAAATTATACTAGACTAGGGGGTTTTGTTGATAGTGAAGCAGGTTACAATGAATTGATCTGTTTTGGAGAAGGGCTGAGGAATGACCAATGGATTACTAGTTAGATAAGATTGAGGTGATGCATTTTGAACAGTAAACCATGGTAGACAAGTGTCAAGTGTTGTGGAACAGAGGGATCTGAGAGTATAAATGCACAGATTGGATGAAAGCAGCCACGCAAGGAGACAGGTGGTGAAGAAGGTGTTAAGCATGCTCGTGTTTATCATTTAGGGCACTGAGTTTAGGAGTATGGGGGTTACATTGCAGTTATACAAGTTGTTGTTGAAATTGTACCTGGTGCATTGTGTACAGTTTTGGTCACCCTGTTACAGGAAAGGCATTGGCAAGCTGAAGAGATTTATCAGGATGCTGCCTGGACTATAGGGACTCAATTGTATAAAGTGGTTGGCCACACTGGATCTTTACTTCTGGAAATCAAATAGGATACGGGGTGACCTCATAGGAGCTTATAAAATCATGAGGGGTATGGATAAGGTGCATAGTTAAAGTCTTTCCCCCAGTATTGGGCAGTATCAAAATTAAAAGGCACTAATAAGAGGGCATGTAATTAAAAGACTTCTGAGAGGTAACATCAGAGAGAATAGAGTACCTGGTATAACCTGCCAGAGCAAGTGGCTGAGGCTGGTACAATGCAGCATTTAAGAGGTAGCTGAACGGGTACATGGAGGGGAGGGGCCTGGAGGTTTATGGGCCAAATGGGAGCAGCAGGGAGGATGCTGTGCTTGGCGTGGATCAGTTGGACCAGTCTGTGCGGTATTACTCTACGTCTATGTCTGTGCAGATTTGTTTTATAAACATCAATGTAATTAGGGAAGGAGGAGAGGTAATTTTAATGTTTAGGAATGATACCAGGAGGAAGATAGGAGGGAATAAATTTAATCATGAAGTAGAAATGCAATTAATGATGTTATGGAATAGGTAAAATCATATTGGAACTGCTTCCTAATATGGATCAGGTAGAATAATAGGCACACAGTACAACTCGGTCGTACTGTATAGTGTTGACTGAATTTGGAGATCTGTTTCTAGGCAGTGGTCGAGTGACAGGGTGCAGGGGAAAGTGTGTGCGTGAGGGCTGGTAACAAAGAAGGTGATATTCATTCTGTAGACATACTATGCTCGATAGTGCAGAAGATTCAAATGGCTAATTTGTAAACCGAATCTAGACTATATTGAGCATGTAATGTTTATATAATCCAAATATTTTTGACAAGTAATTTGATGAAACGTGTAAAGAACAGATCTAACAAAATAGACTGAAATCTCCCTGCTGTGCAATGGGCAGATCAAAAGACAGCACCTTTCATCTGCACATAGTACTCTTTGGTAGAAATAAAATAGGAAGTTCATATGCAAATTAGACATTATTCACTATTGCAAACCAATAATCAGCACCTCAGTACCAGGGACGTTTGCTGAGGAGAGTACCATAAGACCATAAGACATAGGAGCAGAAATAGGCCATTCAGCCCATCGAGTCTGCTCTGCCACTCGATCATGGCTGATTGCATATCCCACTCAACCCGATACACCTGCCTTCTCCCCATATCCTTTGATGCCCTGACTGATCAGGAAATGATTAACTTCCACCTTAAATATACACATGTTCTTGGCCTCCACCACAGCCTGTGGCGGAGCATTCCACAGATTTTCTGCTCTCTGGCTAAAATTCCTCCTTACCTCTGTCATCCCTCAATTTGAGGCTATGTGCCCTCTAGTTCTGGATACCCCTCACCACAGGAAACATCCTCTCCACATTCACCCTATCTAGTCCATTCAACATTCGGTAGGTTTCAATGAGATTCCCCACCCCCCACATTCTTCTAAATTCCAGTGAGTACAGTTGCCAAACGCTCCTCATATGTCAACCCTCATGAACCTCCTCTGAACTCTCTCCAATGACAACACATCCTTTCTGAGATATGGGGCCCAAAACTGTTGATGATACTCCAAGTGCAGCTTAACTACTGCTCAGCATTATCTCCTTGCTTTTATATCCTATATCCTATTCCCCTTGAAATACACACAGACACACAGACACACACACACACACACTTACTTTCCTGCCATCTTGGAACTTTCAACATTAATTACAATTATATGGCACAGATATCAAAGTTTTTAGGCTGTAATACATACTCTGGAGATAACGGAAGGAATACAAAACTAATATGGGGAGAGAGAGCACTGCATCCCTTTTAAACTTTTTCTGCTGACTTATAATTGCTCAAAATATTTTCATTATATCCTGCGAGTTATCTTGCCCATGGCAGTCCTATGGACATCCATTAATGTTCCTTTGGGAATCCTTCACACATAGTATAATATGCTTGGAAAAGGAGGAAGTCATGTTCTGAGATGCCAGACTTTACAATGAGTACTTAGTTCTCATCACCTAGTTGGTTTAGACTCGCATCTACCAATGGAAATGAACAGCGCTTAGATAGTGGAGAAAGAAATTTCTCTTCTATGAAGCAGCTGAGCACCTCTTGGACCTGTGAATGGCCGATTAATCTTAATTTTGGAAGTTTCCTCAGAAGCATTCCGATTATAGCAATTTATATTTGGTGCAGAGTCTTTAAAGCACTTTACAGAAGCATGAAATATGATAAGCAGGTGACAGTTTAAAGGAGAAAAATGAGTAAGTGAGTATTAAAAGTGGACTGAGAGCAGAGAAGCTTTGGGTGGAAGTTCAAAAGTCTTGTAGCTGAAGGCATTTTGACAATGGTGGAGTTGAACAGGGAAGTAATACATACCAACAACAATCACTGGACAGATATTTGCAGACCCTGAAACATAGATACCATACTGTTTGAGGCAACATAGTGAACCATATGCAATTTTGTGGCTTTTGATACCAGAAAACCTCGAGCTCTGAGGCAGGGGGAAGATAACTTTTATCTGTGGTTTTAAACATGGCTCCATCTCCTGGCTCAAACATTATACCGCTGAGATTTGCAGTAGGTACCATTGAGATAGAAACCACCACTTGCAGAACCAGTTCAAATCACTATTAATATGGAGTCAGGTAATCAATTGCACTGTCACCTGCTGCTAACTCCTGACTATGTTTTTCCTGCTATTCTCATGGCTACTTACTCTCAGACCTGGTAAAACCTGAGAATACAAAGAGTTGATGTCTTAGGCATTGAAAAGGCTTCCAGAATTCTCAATATTCTATTGCAACATCAACTTATTATTATTACTTCCTTTAAATATAATTTGCACACACTTTTCTGTTTCACCTCCCTGATAAAATATCACTGAAAAAGGACTAATACAACCACAACTTGTTGTTTTGGTGCATCTCAGGACTATTATCAAAAAGGAAATTTACACAAACCCATTCAGGCAGATGACTAAGTCAAGCTGAAGAGGGAAACTTGATGGAGGAAAGAGAGACTGAGACGTTAGGAAAAGAATTTCAGCTTTGTCTGAAAGTGACAGAGCCACCAATGGGAGCATAAGTAACAGTTGTGACAATCAGGAGGACTGAGCTAAACATGCACAAGTTTCTGAAGGGTTCTTGAGCTGCCAGGGTTTAGAATGATGGGATAGCTGAATGATGAAGAGATTTCATAATGAGAGTGAGAATTTTAATAAAGTGTTGCAGGAGAAGTATGAAGAGAACGGGGCCAATGGCTATGGGTTGGCAAGTTATTGGCTTTAGTAATCTCAGTTTGAGTTGGAAGAGATTTCTACTCCACAGCATAGGAAATTATGTTCTGACTAGTTCATTAAAATACAAGGGTTGAGAGAGCTGCAACTATTTAGTGGAAATAGGGTTGATAGCTTAGGACATTAAAGCAACACACAAAATCCTGGAGGAACTCAGTAGGTCAAGCAGCACCTATAGAATGATTAAACGGTTAACTTTTTAGGCCAAGACACTTCATCAGGACCTGTGTGTTGCTTGGATTTCCAGCATGTGCAGATTTTCTTCTGTTTGTGAACTTAGGACAATATTTGCCTGGAAATGTGAGTTGAGAGATAGGATGAAAAGAGACAGGATAAGAATTAAAGAACATTTAGGTTTGGATATAGAGTTGTAAAATACTTCAATAATCTGGCCTAGTGGAATTGAGAAAGAAGGAAAAGCCAGCTGACTGAAAGACTTCAATCTTTGTGACAAAGGTATTTTGAGTTTCTTGCCTTTGCTGCTGATGAGGTTGGAAGAGATAGGGAGATAGTTAGGAGTGGAGAATAAAAGTCAAGCATACCTTGGAAGTAAAATGGGAATGTTGCTGGGCAACAGCCTAGATGAGGGAGTCTCTTAGTTTTCTAGGTTCCAGAGCAATAGCTGAACAGACTGGAAGCTGCAGAATGGTTAGTTCAAGGTTCAATATTTAAGATTCAAGATTGTTTAATGTCATTTCCAGTACACAAGTGTAAAGGAGAATAAAATAATTGTTATTTCAGATCCAATGCAGCTCAAAAAACACAATAAGATAAAGAACATAAACACAAAAAGATAAAGAACATAAACACAATAAATATAAATACATAAGATATCTTATACAAATAGATTGAGTGTCTTGTACATAAGGTCACTGAAGGAAATGATGAAATAGTGGTGGTGGGGATGTCGAGGGGTAAATTAGTAGGTGGAGGTGTTGAGCAGCCTATTGATTGGGGAAATAAACTATTTTTGAGTCTCAAACAACAGGAATACTGCAGATGCTGGAAATTCAAGCAACACACATCAAAGTTGCTGGTGAACGCAGCAGGCCAGGCAGCATCTGTGACTGCACTTCTTCCTACAGATGCTGCCTGGCCTGCTGCATTCACCAGCAACTTTGATGTGTGTTGCTTATTTTTGAGTCTGGTGGTCCTGGTGTGGATGCTACGTAATTTCCGCCATGATTAGAGTGAGACAAACAGTCCATGCGCATGGTGGGTGGGATCCTTCATGATTATCCAGCACCTTTCTGTATATATGACCTTGATGTTGGATGGGAAAGGGCTGGTGATACACTGGGCAGTTTTCACTACCTATCGTAGAGCCTTTCTATCCACCACAGTGCAGTTTCCGTACCAAGCACTGGTGCAGCATGTTATGATGCTGTCTACAGCACATCCGTGGAAGGTCAGGAATATAGATGTCCATAGCCCAGCTCTTTTCAGCCTCTTCAGAAAGTAGAGGCATTGGTGAGCTTTCATGACTGTGTAGGATGTGTTCTGGGACCATGAGAGGTTGTGTGCGATGTGCACTCCCAGGAGTCTGAAACCACTCGCAGTTTTCACTGCTCTGCCATCGATGTAAAGAGGGATGTGAATGGTGCAAGCTTTCTTGAGCTTTCTGAAGCTTTTTCCAATCCTGTTCAGTAGCCTCTCCATATCAAAAGGTGAGGAAACCAGTTTGAATGCTGTCTATGGTATATCTGTAGAAATTTGTGAGCGTCTTTGGTGACATACCAAATCTCCTCAAACTCTATAGCCACTGTCATGCCTTCTTTGTAATTGCATCAATATGTTAGGCCCAGGATAGATCCTCAGAGCTGGCACCCAGAAATGTGACACTTTCACCATGTCCACTTCTGATCCCTCGATGAGGATGTTCCCTTCCTAAAGTCCGCAATCTATTCCTTGACTTTACCAACCTAGAGTGCAAGCTTGTTGCTGTGGCACTACGTGACCAGCCAACCTGTCTTGCTCCTGTCCACCTCCTCGTTACCATCTGAAGTTTTGCCAACCACAGGTGTGTCATCAGCAAATTTATAGATGGCAGTTGAATTGTGCCTAGCCACACAATTGTGGGCGTAGAAAGAGTAGAGCAGTAGGCAAAGTACGCATCTCTGAGGTGTGCCAGTGTTGATTGTCAGTGAAGAGAAGATGTTATTTCTGATCCACACAGACTGTGGTCTCCCGGTGAAAGTCAAGGATCCAGTTGCAGAGGGATGTACAGAGGCCTAGGGTTTGGAGCTTGTTGATTAGGACTGACGGTATGGTTGTGTTGGAAGTAAATAGCAGCTTGACACAGGCATTACTATCGCCCAGGTGATCCAAGGCCGAGTGGAGAGCCAGTGAGATTGCATCTGCTGTAGACCTATTGTGACGATAGGCAAATCGCAGCAGATCCAGGTCCTTCCTTAGACAGGAGCTGATTCTAGTAATGACCAACCTCCCAAAGCACTTCATCACAGTAGATATGAGTGTCACAGGGTGATGGTCGTTGAAGCAGCTCACCCTAACAAACTGACTTCTATGTTTTTAAACGCAAACAACAGGAATTCTGCAGATGCTGGAAATTCAAGCAACATACATCAAAGTTGCTGGTGAACGCAGCAGGCCAAGCAGCATCTATAGGAAGAGGTGCAGTCGACGTTTCAGGCCGAGACCCTTCGTCCTGAAACGTCGACTGCACCTCTTCCTATAGATGCTGCTTGGCCTGCTGCGTTCACCAGCAACTTTGATGTATGTTGTTGTGACTTCTATGTTTGTTGGTTTATAACAACGTCTCTACACAACTGTCCTCATTGTTCCAGATTCCATCTTAGGTTAAGTCAGCAAATGGAAACGTGCGGTCTTCTTGACTGTTCTCTTATTTGGTCCATATCGTCATTGTTCTACAATCTGGACTAACCCTTCAGTCTGTGTTATCCTGCCTTATGCTTCCAATCTTAACTATTCGACCCTAATTCTGTCAGTAGTGGTTTCTCATTTGACCAACACACTCCTAACCTTTGGAGCTCCATCTTACTCAAATCATTCTACTTTCATTCCATGAATAAAATTTTAAAACCTGCTCAGTGCAACAAGCACTCCTGGCTCCTTGAACTAGCACCTTTCTCTACATCTATGTGGGTAGTCATTGTATTTTCTTTGTAGTTCAGATGCTCGGAGATATCTTAATGATGTGTGTTACAGGTTCTTATTGTTACTAAAACACCTGACATGTTTCATTTATAAATATTGTTTGCTCCTCCCACATGCTGCCATTTTCCTCTTAAGATGCCTCCTCTGTTCCATAGCTCAGTTGCATGATTGCTAACTATCCTTTATTTGTGTGCTCGTCTGTGGTTTCGCTCAATAAAAGTGGAAATATCAAGAACAAACTTGATCACATTCTTGGACAACATCTGGATATTTCTGCAGAATTGATCAGGCATTGCACTAGCTCTGATTTTTGTTAATACACTTTGAAGCCCTGGAACATCTCTGCTGTTCATACTGAGTCAACACAGACCAGAGATCAAATAGAGGCGTACCTGGTCTTTATGACCTAGCTACACAGGAAGCTGCATGCCATCTGTCCTTGATTAAACTGTTGGTGCTTAAGAAGAAATATTTTGATTAACACAAAGCAGCCATGAATTTAGTTCAGAACAGGAAAAGGCAAGAAGCAGCCAAAGTGTGCCATAAATATTGCTCATTTCAACATTGCCAAGCCTGTTAAATCTATACTTCTGGCCGTCATTGGCATAACTCTTGCCAGAATCCTGTTGAAGCCATTGAGAGGAAAACTCTGATGCTGGAATACAGTGCAGTTTGGGGTGAGAGAAGGAATAATGCCCATCTGGAGGTGAGTTTTGCTCAATAAGGTAGGGAGACCCCAGGGAAATAGAGGGCTAACTTTCCTTTTGCAGTTCAGGAGGGAAACATCTACTCTTTCCAGCACTTTGGAATGACAGAGGGTGAGAGGCTCTTTGATAATGGGAGGCACAGACTGAGTGGACTGCCAGCACCTTTCCTTCAGGGCAGTAGTGACCAATACCAATGTCAGAGGAAGGTATTTTTACACAAAAAGTGGTGGATGCCTGGAATCCATTGCCAGGATTAGTGGTGGAGGCTAATACAACTGGGACATTTAACTTAGGGATTTAAGAAAAATGGAGGATTATAGGCTTTGTAGGAGGGAAGGGTTAGATTGATTGTTGTATTAGGTCAGCACAACATTGTGGGCTGAAGGGCCTGTGCTGTACTGTTCTATATTCAAGGATTGATAGAAGTATCTCTAAGACTTTTGTCTTTAGATTTCTCTTTCCACTGCATTAACGACAGGAAAACAACAACTTTCAACAGCTTTCTTCCTTGGGCCCCACAGTTAAAATGACAGCTAAGCCCAAACAACAAGAACCAAAGTTCAATCCGTGTAGGACAGAAGGTCAAATGTGACTTTAGTGGAAATGCACTCTGGCTGATATTGATCATCTACTTGTCTATCTTTCAGTTAAAATTGTCAACAGAAGCTCCACTGGCATAAGTTTGCTGAGAAACTTCCAGAAAGTGGATTAATGCCAAGAAACTGATGTACTTACGGTAGTTTTTGAAAGAATACGTGACTAAGTGAAACACGTCAGTGGTTGGGTGGGGCTGTCAATGAATATCAACTCCGGGAGTTTCAGTTCGTTAACCTATTTATTGCTTGCAACCAGTTGAACGTGGAATTAATTCTTTTATTTGAAACAAATTAAGCAAATTGTTCTCAATTTCCTTCCCGGAATTTTGTTATGTGCTCTTCACCTGGTTTGTTCTAACACATGTTTTGAGGCTTAACACTGACTGCAGCTAGCTCGTCACTTAGGTGTAACCGACTGCTGGAGTGTGGCTGAGCCATAATGTTCTCACCAAATACATATATTCTGCCTATAATATGTACGTTATATAGTTCTGAGTTCTAGAGAAGATTCCATACCTGAAACAGTTCTAATCATTTTTTTTTTAAAAAAGAGGCTATAAAATGCAAGCCACTTCGGGGTGAGGAAAACGTGGTGATATAAAGGGATCTGTGGGTTGTAGCACACCATGTTAGTTTGCAGGTACAGATGGAATCAGGATGGCAAATAGGATGTTGGCCTTTATTGCCTGGTTTGGAGTATAAAAGTAGAGGAGTTTAGATGCTGTTCTACAGTGTGCTGGTCAGTCTGCTCCTGCAGTATCGGGTACAGTTTTGCTTTCCCTATTTAAAGACAGGTACACGTGCACTGGAGGCAGTGCAGAGAAGGTTCACCGTTGACTTCTGGAACAAATGAGTTGATATATGAAGAAAGCTTGAGTCAGTTAGGGTCACGATCCTTGCAGTTTAGATGTACAAGAGGTGGTCTTATTAAAACATGCAAGGGGAATTGACAGGGTGGGTGCTGAGGGGATGTTCCCCTCATGGACACAGAGCGACCACTCTCCGCTGAACATCGACGACTCCTCCATAGAGATCGTTAAGAGCACCAAATTTCTTAGTGTTCACCTGGCAGAGAATCTCACCTGGTCCCTCAACACCAGCTCCATAGCAAAGAAAGCCCAGCAGCGTCTCTACTTTCTGCGAAGGCTGAGAAAAGTCCATCTCCCACCCCCCCCCCATCCTCACCACATTCTACAGAGGTTGTATCGAGAGCATCCTGAGCAGCTGCATCACTGACTGGTTCGGAAATTGCACCGTCTCGGATCGCAAGACCTTGCAGCGGATAGTGAGGTCAGCTGAGAAGATCATCGGGGTCTCTCTTCCCGCCATTAGAGACATTTACACTACACGCTGCACCCACAAAGCAAACAGCATTATGAAGGACCCCACACACCCCTCATACAAACTCTTCTCCCTCCTGCCATCTGGCAAAAGGCACCGAAGCATTTGGGCTCTCGCGACCAGACTATGTAACAGTTTCTTCCCCCAAGCCATCAGACTCCTCAATTCCCAGAACCTGGACTGACACCAACCTACTACCCTCTACTGTGCCTATTGTCTTGTTTATTATTTATTGTAATGTCTGCACTGTTTTGTGCACTTTATGCAGTCCCAGATAGGTCTGTAGTCTGGTGTCGTTTTTGTGTTGTTTTATGTAGTTCAGTGTAGTTTTTGTATTGCTTCATGTCGCACCATGGTCCTGAAAAATGTTGTCTCATTTTTACTGTGTACTGTACCAGCAGTTATGGTTGAAATGACAATAAAAAGTGACTTGACTTGATGGAGGCATCTTATGTTTTGAAAAAAAAATGCAATAACTTACAGATTTTAAAAAACTTCCCTAAAGGAGACTCTTTTATAAAGTGGGGGATGCACAATGTACAATGTGCTATGAAGGGTAATATGATAGTTAATTGAGTTTTGATTGTTGATTTTGAGCACTGAACCTAATATTAAGATTAATATTTAGAGTGGCATTGCAAATGGCCTAGGTGCTTAAACGAAGGAGGTGTAGAATGCATTCAGGGTAGCTATATGGGACTTTGGACAAAAGAGTTCTCAATACTTTATTGCCCTGCCCTCACTCCTATTACAAGTATCAACAAACTTTTGGCAAGACTTTCAATTTGATTAAATGTAAGGATTCGTATGTGTACATGGGATCAAGCATGTGTACTTCATATGTGCACAAAAGCATGTACAATTGCGTGTGTGTACACACACCAGTTTGAATTGGAACGAGTGAACTTTTCAGTGCTCAGGCTGATAATGACTAACTGCAATGAAGATAAAAATGACTTATCACTAACCAGGTTGCATCACAAGAACTGTTCCATAATTCATGTCAAAGTACACTGCCATATAAATAGCAGAGATTTTCTCTTGTGTGCAAGGCACGGTGAAATGAAAAAACACTTGTTTACCAGTGTACTACAACATTAGCATTTTATTGCTCCTTAGATAAAATAGAATATTCCAAGGTACAATAATCAAACAATGCATATGGGATTGAAGATATTAGGTTAAAAAGTACTGTCAATTATGTAGATTTTGAGGAAAAAAAGGGAGATTTAGGAAGGGAACTGCACACTTTAGAGCTAAGCAACTGAAGGTGCGGCTGCCGAGAAACAGGGAGGGGCAAAGATAAGTAACAAGTTTCAAAAGAATGATGAAAATATTAAAAGCAAGATGTTGTCAGAGGAGAGCCACACTAGTTCAGTGAGAATAAAGGGTGATGGCTGAACCATGAGGAAGGAGATGGGCAGCAGATGAAACCTTCCAAAGTAATACACCATTATCAGTCCCTAAAAACACAAAGACTAACTCTTCCAGTGAACTTTCCCCAATCTTTCTTACTGTCAGGCATCAGGAGTTACTCCCAAGTTGTAATGGAGCTGTCACAGTGCATGTGACTGCAAAGTCAGTACAAAGTTCAGGGAGCTACTTCCTTGTTGGGCTGTGGTTTATTCCTACCAGCAATGGTAAAAGTGTATTGCTGGCTTGGAACACTGAACTCAGCAGTCTGACCATCGTCTGGCCAAGGGGTTGAATAACTTATACCCTTTAAATGGGGTGCTTTCCATGTTAAGTTGCTCCACAGAGCCTTACCTACTTTATTTGAACTAGTATCCGACCAGGATAAAAAGCTCACAGTTTTATCCTGCAGAATACAGAAAATATATTTACACTGTATGTATTACGCTGACGAGAATGAGAAGGCATACTGTCAATAGTTTTGTGGGATCAAGCGTAAAAGCAGTGCAAATCTTTCCACAGAAACAGTCCAGCTCACATGATTCATAACTGCCAGGGTGAGTGGTCAGGCAACTACTGGGCTGTCCGATTTTATGATAGCCGAAATATACGCAATTCAATTGGCATACATTATCAAGGCACGTATTTGGCTGTCACAATTTAAATTACACCTAGACCTTTAATTTGCTCTCAGTCTTTGTTCTCAGGGCCATTGATGCACTCTATGGTCGAGGTGCCCAGGATTAAGCTGCTCTAATATGATTATATATATGGGTAAGATGGGCATTTTATAGTGAAAGTCAGGGAATTTTAGCTTTAAGCAAAGGAGTGATTGGAAGATACCGCAACTAACATTTTCTTTCCATTCATTTGCCAATGCACTATAGTTTGATTTCACCCCCACAAATCTAAATCAGGTAAACCATCATGTCAGAAAGGAGGAATTAAAATACAGAAACTGTCTCCGTATACTAAGGCTCAAAAGGAAAAACTGTTGTAGAGTCAGAGAGGATACTCTTTGTTCCACCTCTCCTGTAATGCAATTGGCTCCTTTGCATTACAGGATAGGTGGGTGCAACTCCAATTTGACTATGGCTGGTTGGTCATTTTGAGGATTTTCCTTGGCTGGAGAATGACAATGACTCAAGATGGAGTGCATGTTTGAAAAAAAAGAGTGCATGTTTAAAAAAAAGATGCCAGGTGGAATATGACAATTGAATGCAGAGAGCAAAGGAGTACAACAAACTCCTGAAATTGGAGAGAGGTTATAAAGTATGAAAAAAAACTAAGAAAAAAAATGCAGAAACAAAGGTACTTGAATAAAAACCAAAAATGTTGGAAACATCTCAGCAGGATAGGCTATGTTTGTGAAAAAGAGACTTGAAAAGGCCTGAAAAGTTTCTCTTCCTGTAGATGCAGCTGAACCTGCTGATTATTTCCAGCACCTTCTGTTTTTAAATTAATTTCAGCATCTATAGGCTTTTTGACTTTCAAGGGGTACTTGAATATTACATTCTACAAAGAATATACAGAGAGGAGGTTTTGCATTTCACTAAATGCAAACTCTTGTGTATTTACAGATTCCCATTTTGATATGGAGTTTGTAGATTTCAAAAACAAGGTATATTGCTGGCTGGGGATTGCTAGCATTAGAGATCTAAAAAACTACACAGGAAGGTAAACAGTGATGAGGAAATAATGGCATCGGAAGTATACAGTAGATGTGCCACATATTCAAAATACAGCAGAAACATTATGCACCACTTTTGAATATATAATAAGTTATTCATAAGTCTTAAAAACAGATTTTGCTAACTAATAACGTTCCAATAAATTGAAGTCTTTTTACTACTATGATAAACTTGTAACATAATCACCAGGAGACAATCGGATGTATAAAATGGTAATTTTCACCAAGATCACTAATAGTTTTACGACCGCTTTGACTACATATCTTTTTGTTAAGGTTCCAAGAGTGCCCATGAACTTTCCATTTAACCCAGATTCTTATCTAGGATTGAAGGTCTGGCATTGGCATAAAGGATCAGAATAAAGCATTAGATCTACCAGCAGCTGTGGGGGTGGTAGATGTCTCAGTGAAATGGTGCTTTCATACCTTTCTCTGGCAAAATTGATACCATGCCTATGAAACCCAGGACATCTACATGCAAATGTAAGTAAGATAATTTCCCATATATTAATCAACCCATGTTCAAGTAATAATTAAATTTGGACTCTGCATAAAATATACCAATGTTACATTTCACACCCTTTGTACTTGTTGGAAAGAGAAACTACCAAGTTCAAAATTACTTACAAATGAAACTTCTTTGACTTGAAATCCATGAACTTCATTAGAAATTTACATATGGGAACCATATCAGTAGAAAACAAAAATTCTCATTGTACAGTTCATGCTGGAAGAAATTTTGGGGTATTTCTTTTTTGCTAAACCAACTTTACAAATTAATGTTGTGGTTCATTTAATAGCTGAATCATCTTAACATTTTTGCTTAAAATTGGAATAATGACTGCAGAACTGTTAGTTATAGAAACAGTTTATCAGGTGAAAGGTGAAAGCCTTGAATATACTCCAAACGCATTCATATGCTATCAGTGTGACGCAAATTTTGCTAACTTAAAAGTCACTTCGTATAAAGGTTTTATGTCTCAAGCACTGAATTCTTTGCAAGTAGAATAATTCTTCCCTGTTCTTGTTTGAGAATCAAACAACAAATTTCTTGATGGTAGTGCAGTTCACATCAAAAATAACTAAAAAACATTCCATTTGACACAACTTCAAAAACAGGAACTTCAGGTAATCTTATGAAACATTTTGGTTCAACTTTTAGCAGGAAGCATAAAATTAACAAGCCAAAGCAAAGAACTGGTCAAGGACAAATTATTGATTGGCTGTAGGTTTGCTAGCTAAATCCTTGAAAGGCTAGGAAAATGTTTGTAAAACTTTAAATTGAAAAATTAAATTAAATGGATGGAGTTCCTGGTAGACTATTTGCATGACGGTGAGACAAGCATCATGGTCCATGCAATTTTGTTGATACTAGAACAGGTTTGTAGGTAATCCTATTGCTGTGTGTGAAGGTCACAGAGCAAAATCTTCACTAGCAAAGTTCAAAGAATGTATTGGTTGGGTTCCACTGTGTAACATTGCATTGAAACTGACATTGCTGGTTTCAGCATGGCACTTCCCATAGAGGTGTTGAAAGTTCTTACAGTTTTAGTATGTAGCATGGCTGATGGGATTTTTATAGCAGACTCCCAAAGGGACAAGTCACAATACATGCAATACCTTTGTATCTAATGGAGTTTGTTATGCCTGAATGACTGGATGCTGTAATGATGGTAGGGGACAGGAGGGTGATCCCAGAGTCTCTAAAGATGTTGAAGTGCACTGTGCTCGGGAAGCATGGTTCCTGTCCAGGAGGCTGAGGCAACCTGTTAGGGGTATAGACAGATGCTCCTGGCAGGAAATTGTGAGGAAGTCTCTGTATGGGCAAGTGCAGTATTGGAGTCCATGCATTTTAGAGCACTTTAGTCACCTAGACATTGGAGGCGATAGGCAAAATGCAGGAAGATGGGGACTAATGCAGGTCCAGAGGTCAGCAGGGGCATTTTGGGCTGAATGGCCTGTTTTGAGGGCTCCATTACTCTAGGATTCCAAGACAGTGGCATCAGCAGTAGCCTGGAATGATCTTAAGCCTAGGAAGCTGAGTATGATACTAATTTCCAAGGCATGCATATGAGCCTATATTCGAGGTCTCAAGAAATCACAACGAGGACAATGTATGCAGTTTGATATCTGGCACTTAAATAGCACATTTTCAACAAAAATAAGGCAATAATAGTGAAAATCTGCCTGTTCTGTGATATTTAGCCAAATGAGGTGGGAAATCTCTCTGACATCATTTGGAGGAGTTTTACACCTGAAAGAGTGCTAGGAATAACGAAAATCCACCCAATTGCTGGGAAGTAAACAACATCAAGAAATGTGCGCAAAAATTACGACTATAATTTGATTTTCAACAGCATAGCTGTGTTTCATTGTAATTGTAAATGAATTTCTAAAGCATGCTCTTCTGCTGCAGTCACTACACATTTGCAGCAAAAGCCAAAAATTTGGATCATGGAAAGTTGCATTGTGGACACTGGTGTGCATTGTCCAGTCTCACACACGAAGATGAATATCTAAGTGAAGTCCTTATAGTATACAGGACACATTATAAAGTGAAATTGAAAGTATTTCCTTTTTCCACCTTCATTCCCTCCTTTAGTAAGATGGAGAATCTGCTGTCGTGTGGTTTCATTGGTACCAAAAGGCCTGTGATACCATGTTCAGAAAAGCCTTAAAATAGAAGGAATTTATAAGCAATTTAAGTGTCCAGTCTGCCATAAGAGAAACTGAAATTTTAGTTGCGTTGGAGCAGAATTAGGCCATTCAGACCAACAAGTCTATCCCACCATTCCACCATGGTTGATTTATTATACCTCTCAATCTCTTTCTCCTGCCTTCTCCCTGTGACCTTTGACACCTGCACAAACCAAGAACCTATCTTTGCTTTAAATATACCCATTGACTTGGTCTCCACAGCTGTCTGTGGCAACGAATTACACAGATACACCACTCACTGGCTTAAGAAATTCCTCCTCATCTCTGTTCTAAGTGTGTCCTCTATATACGTATATCATAGGTTTACTACCAAACCTAAAAAAATCCTTAAAAGCATCCATAATAGTATTAATAGTCATCTTTGCACAAGCATCCAGCCACCTTACTTGATGAGGTTTAGTTACAATCATAGTGGTACTCACAAGATTTAGGATTTTTAAAATGTTCTTACCTCCTCACTCTAAAATGCAAAATATTCACCTCAGCTATATTTGTGTGAATTAACCCTTTGCAAATTTTAGTAGACCAAAACGTGGACTTAAGAGGTGACCAGAGTCAAAATGTCAGGTCAACGTAAAAGTAAAATTCTCTGTTTATCGGGGGTGATTATTTGGCAGTAATCTCACTGGCAATTTTAGATAATTTTGGGAACAAAGTTCAGGTGGTTTACAATTATTATCTGAACTTTGACCAACATGGTTTGATTATAGATACCATTATATTCCCCTTTGTATTTCTTAAAAACTATTCAGTGTGCATGTTTGGGGTTATTATGATATTTGAAGGCAAAAATTTCCATGGCACAGTGGAGAATGGAACGGACTGAATTTTTCTACAAAAACTGATGGCTCCTGCTGTGCTGTAACAGTTCTGTTTTTCTGTTCTGGCATTAAATATCCTAATTTCAGTCATTTTCATCTCCTTATATTTGCTGGTGGCGGTGTGGGAACAAGGCTCACTGGCTATTGACCGGTGGTGTGGGAGAGAACAAGGCTCACTGGCTATTGACCGGCGGTGTGGGAGGGAACAAGGCTCACTGGCTATTGACTGGCGGTGTGGGAGGGAACAAGGTTCACTGGCTATTCACCGGCAGTGTGGGAGGGAACAAGGCTCACTGGCTATTGACTGGCGGTGTGGGAGAGAGCAAGGCTCACTGGCTATTGACCGGCGGTGTGGGAGGGAACAAGGCTCACTGGCTATTGACTGCTGGTGTGGGAGAGAGCAAGGCTCACTGGCTATTGACTGGCGGTGTGGGAGGGAACAAGGCTCACTGGCTATTGACTGCTGGTGTGGGAGGGAACAAGGCTCACTGGCTATTGACCGGTGGTGTGGGAGGGAACAAGGCTCACTGGCTATTGACCGGCGGTGTGGGAGGGAACAAGGCTCACTGGCTATTGACCGGCGGTGTGGAAGGGAACAAGGCTCACTGGCTATTGACCGGCGGTGTGGGAGGGAACAAGGCTCACTGGCTATTGACCGGCGGTGTGGGAGGGAACAAGACTCACTGGCTATTGACCGGTGGTGTGGGAGGGAACAAGGCTCACTGGCTATTGACCGGCGGTGTGGGAGGGAACAAGGCTCACCGGCTATTGACCGGCGGTGTGGGAGGGAACAAGGCTCACTGGCTATTGACTGCTGGTGTGGGAGAGAGCAAGGCTCACTGGCTATTGACCGGTGGTGTGGGAGAGAGCAAGGCTCACTGGCTATTGACCGGCGGTGTGGGAGGGAACAAGGCTCACCGGCTATTGACCGGCGGTGTGGGAGGGAACAAGGCTCACTGGCTATTGACTGCTGGTGTGGGAAAGAGCAAGGCTCACTGGCTATTGACCGGTGGTGTGGGAGAGAGCAAGGCTCACTGGCTATTGACCGGTGGTGTGGGAACAAGGCTCACTGGCTACTGACCGGCGGTGTGGGAGAGAGCAAGGCTCACTGGTATTTGATGATGTCTAATATGCACAAGGCAGCAATGAACATGTATTCACTACAAGTAATTTTCTGGTTTCCTCTTCCTGGCATTAGTCTTTGCTTCTGTAGACAATCTTTCTCATAATATTACATCTTATTTGTAGTGTCTGTCACTCTACAGTTTAAGAATTATTTAACCAAGAAATCCTGTAGACCAGGAACTTCTCAGTGCAATGTAGCTGTCTGATCAGCCAGTGAATCAGGTTGTTTTTAGTAAGTACTGTTGAAACAGGAGGAAAGAAAAATAACAAATTCTGCCTTTTGCTGGTGTGTAATTATTTCTCCCTGCTATCAGCTGCAGTACCTCACAGCTAAATGGCCTGCCAACACTCTGCAGAGCCTGAGAACTACTGCATGACTGAGGCACAACTGTGCCACTGCGAATTGTGGAACGTCAGTTGACCATGAATCTGCGCCTTCAACTGAGAGCAGCAAAAATAATGAAAATTAGGAAAATAAGCTGCTTGAGCTGGAAGGAGCCTCACTACCAAGACAGTCCGTACAACACAAGAGGATTAATTGTAATATAATTTTCATAGTCACCAGAATTATCAACAAAATATAAATGGCCAAACAATACTTTACTGTATCAAACTGGACCGCTAAGTATTCAATTGGAAAATCCAGAATAAGTTACATGGGGAAGAGTTACATTGCCAATGATCACATCATAGAATATAATACATTCAATTACAAATGTTTAAACATGATTAAGTTCCTTTTTGTGATCTTACTACCTCACTTTCTAAAAAGCTAATTTTAAAAATTGACAACCATAAGTAAATGTATATAAAGAAAGCATTTATATATTGGCAATAAAGTAGAATCTTTACCTTCAGCAAGGTGTATCTTCCTCTCACAACCCAGCACGGCAATGGAATGCCCTTCAGACTCATGGTTGATTGCCTTTAGTTAATATTTCACCAGACACAAAACAACTCTCATGTCCCACCCTCAGAGCAAACAGCTTCACAGAGTGCAAGGTGCACAAAGAGGGGAAAGGGAAAAAAAATCATCATGGCGTATGCTGACAGTGCACTGCCAAGCACAGCACTGTTGAAGAGCACTTTGTCAAATTTTTATGGGAAATTAAAAACCAAAACATCAGTCTAAAAATACCTGCGTAAATATGCTAACTGACATTGATATAGGTAAGATTTTATCACTAAATCTCCTTTACAAGATTAAGGAACGTACAAGCTTAGAAAAACAGAAAATTGAAGACCATGGCTAATATATACAGTTAGTCAAGCATATGGTGCCATGATTTAGCTCAAACAAGTATACTTTAGTCTTTACAGTGAAATGTTTGCTAAGTATTTCATAACCAGGACAAACATTGGAGATTTTTACTTTATTAACTAGATCTTTCCAACTTACTGCATAACATACTAAGAATTTGTTTCTGAAAATTATTTACTCCTCAGCGGGTAAGGTATAAAAGCAACAAATGTCTTTCATCATTAAAATTTTACTTGGCTAAAGCAACTGTTGTTTGCAAATTAACCAGAGTAAATGAATCATGATTATTTGACAGGTTTAACAAAGACATGGAAAGGAGTAAAATAAGAGGTGTTTATTAGGTGGTGCAGTTAAAATGGAGGTAAAAATAAAGTGATTTTCTTGCAGATTGTGATTTTTTTTAGTTCTCCAAAACTTGTCAACAAGTTGAATGTTTTAAACCTTGTACCACAAAAAAGTAGAGTTACCATCTATTGCAGAAAGCTTTTTTTTATATAGATAATTAAAAAGTGATGTTCATTCATTCCAAATCAGTTGAATCTCCTTCCTCAGCATTAAAGCAGAATTTAAATATCATCTCCATAAGATACGAATCCTTTACACTCTTTTTAGATCTTTTTATTGTAAGGAGGAAATAAGAAGAAAGTCAAAGTACCTTTTCTCATATCCGTGGCCTGCAATGCAGTGCACCCCAACAATAAGATTACATTAGGTACGTGAAACTCTGCGTTGAATTAATCAGATACTGATGATGACCATGAAAGTACCACCTCAAAATGCAGTAAATGGAAAGGTCATACCTGGGTAGGGAAAACATACACTCTTGGAAATCTGTGCAAGCTGGATCACTCTCTTCAAGACTACACAGTGAAACCTTAATCAGTCAGCACTGGCAACTAAATTTCATTGGTACTAGTCTGTTTACCTAAATGTAAAAAAGGGGAGGTGCTCTCTTATTAGCCTTCGGCCATCAATCACTGATTACAGCCATATGAAGAGACTTTATGATTGAGATGTGGAAAATGATCACATTTAGAAGTTCATTGTGTATTTATATAAAAAAATCCCAAAGAAGCCTGAATCAGTTGTCATGGTTTAACTAAATCAGGCATAGGCTCACTATTTAAATTATGGAGGCTGGGCAGCCCAGGGGAAGGGAGGAGGGAGAGAATACAACAAGAATTAAGTCAGAAATCCACTATCAGGTTATATTAGCATACATCTGAATCATCATGATTAAACCAGGCCCTGGGGTGGGAGTTGTCTAAACTAGCACCAATTCACACAAATTGGGAATGAGTCAAAGGAAACATTAAATAAAGTTTAACACAATACAGCAAATAGGGAAAATGGTTAAGAGAGGAAGGAGTTTCTTAACAGCATCTAAATGTACAAACGGTAATAATGAAGCAAATTACATAAAACTCAGTAAACTACATCAAAGTAAATAAGGAAAGCAGAATCCATCTCAATCAACAAAGAAAGATACAGCTACAATAGATTACTGGGAAGAATTTTTTTGCAGAATGGTAAAAATTTTAAATAAACTTCCGGATAGGATGGCAGAAACAAAAGATTCAAAGCAGAGTTGGATCCTGAAGACAATTAAAATGGAAATAGGAAAGAAAAGCAAATATACAGCCCTGCAGGGCAAAAGAAGGGAGGAATTCAATAACTATCAGCAGAGCTGTTACTGATGCTAAAACTAAAGCCCTAAAGATGCAGACCAAAACAGGCTTTGGAGGCGGTGCAAAGGAGGTTTTCCAGGTTGATCCAGAGATGAGGGGGTTAGACTACGAGAAGAAATTGAGTCACCTGGGACTGTATTCGCTGGAATTCAGAAGAGTGAGAGGAGATCTTATAGAAACATATAAAATTATGAAAGGGGTAGATAAGATAGAGGCAGGAAAGTCGATTCGATCGGTAGGTGAGCCTAGCCTCAAGATTCGGGGGAGTAGATTTAGGATGGAGATGAGGAGGAACTGCTTTTCCCAGAGAATGGTGAATCTGTGGAATTCTCTGCCCAGTGGAGACTACATCAGTAAATATATTTAAGACAAGGTTGGATAGAATTTTGCATAGCAGGGGAATTAAGCATTATGGAGAAAAAGCAGGTAGGTGGAGATGAGTCCATGATCTTATTGAATAGCAGAACAGACTCGACGGGCCAGATGGCCTACTCCTGCTTCTATTTCTTATGTTCTTATATTCTTACAAAACTTGCTTGTAGAGCATAACCAGTAAATCACCATATCCTTGTTTCCCAAGAAACATCAGGAGGAAATAAGTGGGCCATTGCACAATATTATGAAAGCCATTCAGAAGCAGGCGCTGCAGAACTGGAACCAAACAAGCATGCAATTGAGATAGAAATAGAAAATGTAAATAGAAAAATTCTCGACTGTCAGAGTTCACTTACTGAACTGGGATTACATCTTAAACTATTTGGGAGAAGGATCCTACATTTATAACAGTGTTTGCAATAATCTGTTAGGTAAAATGAAAATGAGAAGGCCAGTAGAGGCTAGAAATAGTACAGCCCGACAGAAAAATGGCGTACACAGTGGACCATTTACCGGGTAGCTATAGGGAGGGATTTATTGCATTCTAAAGTATGAATTAGGATCTTCAGTGAAGTGCAAGAAGCACAAATTTACATCCATGAGTTCCTACCGTTGTAAGATCTCTTAAAACAGGGTGTTTCAATGGAAGACAGTTACTCAAAGTAATGGGCCTTGAGCAGTGGGCTAAGCAAGGATTGGGAGGACAGAGAATGGAGTGAGCTCCCTCTGTTTCTGATGGAACACCAGGAATCATGTTGGTGGAAGTGGACATGCTGCACCAGTGCTGACCATTAGGGCACTTCCCTCAAAGTAAGAAGACTTCATTACATGGAACGGTCGGCAGCATTCTCCCACAGACATCTCCATGTGCTGGTAGATCATCAAGTTTCGGGTCGACAAAGAGCATCCTTCACCGAGTTGGTAATCTGCCAGCAGCACCAGATGTTGGTCTCCATGTGTGTCCCCGGGAACAGCCCATAGATCAGAGAGTCTTCTGTTACGCAGCTGCTGGGGATGAAACGTGACACTAGCCCGTCCATCCTCCTCCACACCTCCTCTGCGAACTTGCAGTGTGCAAAGAGGTGGGTCACAGACTCCTCCTCACTCCTCAGGAGGGACGCGCTGAAACTTGGTACAGCCACCACAAGGGCCCGGTGGGGAAGGGCCACAGTTTAGGTTTCTTCTCCCGCGGGAGTGGGAGGGGTCGGGTGGCGCGGAATATACCCCTCAACATCGGTGTGGAAAGGTGAACCAACGGAGTGCCACGTGGGTGGCCAAAAGTGTGGACATGTGTAGACCATAATGGAAACATCTGTGAAGGATTGACAGACATTGAATGGTTTATTGTACATAATTTTATTTTTGAATAAAGTATATTTTGGTAAAAAATCATTAAATGGAAGATGCCTGACCTGAAATCATCTTGTCCACTGGAGAAGCTTTATAGTCATCCTTCCCAGCAACAGCTCAGGTAAAGACTAGACTTTTAATAACACTTGAGCAGGCCTGATTCCTTCTGTTCAAGCCTCCTGGCATTGCTGAGTACCACACTGTGATCTATTGCTATGACAACAATATCAGCCGGCACACACAACAAGCTGGGAGAGATCAACAGGCCAGGTAGTATCTACAGAAAAGAGTACAATCAACGTTTCAGGCTGAGTGGACTGGACTGCCTTCAGCCTTCCATTCTATTCAGGTTGGTGTCACTGCCATTTCTGCACTGTTCTCTATGCAAAGTCACGTCATTCACACAGAGCATGATGTATGTCAGCTTCATATTTGGCACTTTCTGGACTTATTGATTACATTTTGTGATCAATATTTGTACTTGCATTCAGTTGTTTTGTGCATAAAAACGTTGCATGGTGTGGAGTGAATGTCTAGGTCTTGGTGTTTCAGAGTGTAGTTTGTGAATAAAATGGATCGAACTGTTTCTATTGTATTCCACCTCTTCCCAAAAATTGCCTGGCGTTTTTTTTTGAGTTGAGAGCTGAGCCCAAATGTTCCAATTGTACATTGATTATGAGGTATTGCCCCTATTTCAGTGCATTTTATAGAATCATTGCATGTTACTGGCCATTTTTATTTTGTATTTCTTAATCATACAGGAGGCCATACTGCAGGTTCAGTTTATGGAGATTTACAGTGCAATCCGATCTCTGCCTATTCCCCAACAGTCCTGCCAAAGGGTCTCAGCCTGAAATGTCGACTGTACTTTTTTCCACAGATGCTGTCTGGCCTGCTGAGTTCCTCCAGCGTTTTGTGCGTGTTGCTCGGATTTCCAGCCTCTGCAGATTTTCTCTTGACTGCCAATTCCCCACGTATTTCCTTGTAATCTATTCTCCTTCACATTCCTGTTAACCCTCTGGCCTTCACTTCCCCCATTAGCCATTTGCACTAGGGTTAATATACAGAAGCCTTTCAAACGTAGGAGGAAAACAAAGCACCCAGAGGAAACCCAAGTGAACACCGAGAGAACAAGTAAACTTCACATCGGCAGCACCAGATATCAGAATCACACTGACTTGGTAGCTCTGAGACAGCTACATTTGCAGTACCACTGCAGCAATTACTTTATCTGAAACAGGTTTACAGTCAATAAGATATCTTACTCCTGACATGGACTGAAACACTTACCTCTAATGCTAATCAAATTTGGGAGCTCTGACCTATATTATTTCTGTAATATGATATACCCTATCAACCACTAACTCCCTAACTCCGTCAACCCCATGTACAATTCATTGGCCAATTACTTTTACTGCAATCAACAAAGTTCCATGATATTATACATCGATTATCACATGGTGAACCTTTATTTACATTTCAAACAAATCTAATAAACACACCAACCCAAACTCTTGAGCATCTTCCAGTTTACAATGGAAGCTGATAAAAACTCATGATTAGATCTCATCCCAAAAGAGCCTTGTTAAGTTCAGTGCCAGACTTGCCCCAAACGTTCACAAGAGTCCTTGAGGCCCAAGAGTTAGCAACCCATTGTCAATTTTTCTTACTGCACAAGGCAATGCAAAAAGATGACTCAACTGTGGCACCCCACACTGGCAGTCAGCCAGGCTGTGAAAAATTCTCTTGCAAGGGAACAGAAAGTAAAAGAAGATGAAAGACTAGGGAATGTAGAAGATAAAAGTAAAATGAAAAAGATTGAAAAAAGTGGTGTAAGGGAGTGCACAAGGTTAAGAAAGAAAACGTAGGAATTAAATTAGAAATACAAGAGATTTTGCCAATGTTAGAAATCAGGAGTAACACACACAAACTGCCGGAGGAACACAGCAGATCAGGCAGCAGGACTGATGAAGGGCCTCAGCCCAAAACCTTGCCTCCTTATTCCTCTCCATAGATGCTTCCTAGAGTTCCTCCAGCATCTTTTGGAAGTAAACTAGAATAGTGTGCACATGTTTTATCCCTTTTTCCTTTGTTCTCTTTTACAAAGTGTAAATGAATACATTACAGCTCTCAAAGTGTCCATAACAAAAACTTTAGCTTGCCAGTCCTGTCCACAAAACACTGCCTGGCCTTGTAGATTTATCCAGCAGTGCCTGCTTTATTTTGGATTTCCAACATCTGCAGTGGATGATTTCTCGAATTATTAGCTGAACACTACAGCACTAAATACCCAGAGATAACTTTAATTTCATAAAAATATAATGCTTAGCAGAGACATAGCAAAACATTTCAGCAAATGCCCAGCCTTTTCAAAGTGAGAATGGATTCCAAATTCTAACATGGTTGGCAGTGCATCTTTACTATGGCAAACATACGGATACAATAGGGTCTTTTAAGAGACTCTTAGATAGGTACATGGAGCATAGAAAAATAGAGAGCTATGCGGTAGGTAAATTCTAGGCAGCTTCTAGAGTAGGTTACTTGGTCGGCACAACATTGTGGGCCGAAGGGCCTGTAATGTGCTGTAGATTTTCTATGTTCTATGTACCAAAATCAAGATAATGGTAAGTAGATCCAAGTGGCGTCATATCCATTTACAGTCTGCTGCAGACTCCAGGCATCCCACCCTGCAAAAACTCATTTCAGGGAGGTAGCATCATCAATTTGCAGGAGACTTCCGGGAGAGGTGGGATGTCTGCAATAGAGTAGCCCTTAGCAGCCAGCCAGCTAGTTTAAATAACGTTAGCTATGCTAATGAATGAATGACACCTGTTAAACTCACTTCAATACGTCTTTTACAGTCTTAACCCACCATGGGCAATAGAACAGTCACTGTTGCAAACAGTGCGGTGAGCAACACTGTCGTTATTTTTGACCCCTATTAGGCAGGGGTACACTTTAGTGTAGCCTGGGGTGACATATGTTTTATATTTTTTTTGGAACACTCTGCCACTCTGACTTTTTTTGGAACTCTCTCGCTTTTGCTCTTGCTCTCTCTCTATCGCGCGCGCTCTCTCGCTCGTGGTCACTCTCACTCGCGTTTGCTTTCTTGCTCGCTCTTGCGCTCTCTCGTGGTCGCTCTCTTGCGCTTGCTTTCTTGCTTTTGCTCTCGCTCTCTCTTGCGCGTTCTCGCACTTTCTCTCTCGTGGTCACTCTTACTCGCGCTCGCTCTCGCGCGCTTGCTTTCTTGCTCTTGCTCTCGCTCGCTCTTGCGCTCTCTCACTCGCGCTTGCTTTCTCGCTGTCTCTCTTGCACTCTCTCGCTCTCTTGCGCTTGCTTTCTTGCTGTTGCGCTCGCTCTCTCACTCTCTCTCGCGCGTTCTCTCACGCTCGCTCTCAAAAAAATCAATTTCCGGGACATTGTATATAATTTGCGGGCATCAGGGAGCCACTATTAATTTGCGGGAGACTCCCGGAACTTCCGGGAGAGGTGGGATGTCTGAGACTCCATAAACCACATTTATGCTTTGAATTCAAATCCAGGCCCACGTCTCCTTTCTAATTTTGAATAGGCATATTGCTGCAGTTACCAAATGACATAATTATTTTCAAGAAACATTAGATTCTGGCATGATTCTGGAGGACTGGAGAACTACAAACATCACTCCACTCTTCAAGAAGAGAGGGAGGCCAAAGAAAGGAAATTATAGCCTGACTCTAGTGATTGGGAAGGCGTTGCAGTTGATTGCAAAGGATGAGGTCTCAGAGGACTTGGAGACACATGACAAAATGAGAAAAGTCGGCATAGTTTCCTTAAGGAAAAATTTTGCCTGACAAATCTGTTGGAATTTGTTGAGGAAATAATAAGCAGGATAGAAAAGGAGAATCAGTGGATGTTGGATATTTAGATTTTCAGAAGGCCTTTGACAAGGAGCCATACACGAGGCTGCCAATCAGCCAATCCTCCGTCCATGCTAGTATCTTTCCTGCAATACCATGGGTTCTTAAGATACTAGCATGGATAGAGGATTGGCTGATTGGCAGGAGGCAAAGACTGGGAAGCCTTTTTTGGTTAGCTGCCAATGACTAGTGGTGTTCCACAGGAGTTGGTGTTGGGACCACTTCTTTTTACGTTATATGGCAATGATTTGGATGACAAAGTTGAAGGATTTGTGGCCCAGTTTGCAGACAATAAGAAGAATGGCAGGTTGTATTGTGTAAGCAGGGAGGCTATAGAAGGACTTAGACAGATTGGGAGAACGGGCAAAGAAGTGGCAGATGGAATATGGTGTAGGGAAGTGTGTAGTTATGTAGTTTGGTAGAGGAAATAAAAGCATAGTCTATTTTCTAAACGGGCAGAAAGTTCAAAAAGGGTGCAAAGGGACTTAGGGGTTCTTGTGCACGATTCCCTACAGGTTAACTTGCAAGTTGAGGCAGTGGTGGGGAAGGCGTTAGCTTTCATTCCATCAGGACTAGAATATAAAAGCAAAGATGTAATGCTTAAGATTTGGTAAGGCCTCAGTCAGAGTATTGTGAGCAGTTTTGGGCTCCTTTTCTAAGAAAGGATATGCTGACGTTAGAGAGAGTTCAAAGGAGGTTCGTGATAATAATCCTGAGATTGAAAGTGTTATTGTACGAGGAGTGTTTGATGGCCCTGGGCCGGTACTTGCTGGAATTTAGAAGAATGCTGAAAGGCCTAGATAGAGTGGATGTGGAGAGGATGTTTCCTATAGTAGGGGAGTCTAGGATCAGAGGGCACAGCCTCATAATAGAGCGATGTCCATTTAGAACAGAGATGAGGAAGTATTTCTTTAGCCAGTGGGTGGTAAATCTGTGGAATTCTTTGCCACAGATGGCTGTGGAGGTCAGGTCATTGGGTGTATTTCAGGTTGAGGTAGGTAGGTTCTCGATCAGTCAGGACATGAAAGGTTACAGGGAGAAGGCAGAAGAATGGGGTTGAGAAAGAAAATGAATCAGCCATGATGAAGTGGTGGAGCAGACTCGATGGGCCAAATGGCTGAATTCTGCTCCTATATCTTGTGGATTTATAATTCCTCTAGAATGAACTTAAGAAAATCCAGGATTCATAATAGCTATATGAGTTATATGACATTTGGGTACCCTGTTTGTTCATTTAACACACACAGCTCCAATACAATATATGTTCCCGTATTTGACTTGAGGAGTTTCAGTTAACTGCAGTGGGTGACTTGCAATTGCAAGAGCTAACACATAGGATTTGCTCATACATCTCAGGCATGGTCCTTTGGGTGCATTTGTGATAGGCTGAACATGCATTTACATTCCACTCTGTAACTCTAAAGAACAACCATAAGCAGCACCATTTTGTTGTATGCAAACAAATCCTGCATCAATAATTCCCTGAGAAATCATAAATGCTTCTGCTGTGAGGCTATAGATCATGAAGATACACACATTAAGACAGATAAGAACTGATAAAGTAGTTTGATGAGATGAACAAAACATGGTACAGGAAGAGGCCAGATTGAAATTTTAGTATGATAAGCCACTTCCACATTGCTACTCAAAATTCTACCTGATTGCAAAGTTATCTGTAAAGACTGCAGTCATCAGTCTTCTCGAAGCTACGGGTAGATCAGCTATGATTTTATTAATTGGCAGAATAAGCATGAATACTCTTGCTCCTAATTCATATATTACAAAGTCCAGATGAAAGCTTCAGAATGTATACTAAAAGTTGAAATATATTAATATTTTATGATATCCATTTTTTTTACAACAACCTGGATCTTGGTGGCCTTTGCTGGCAATTCCTAAGAGAACCATCAGTGTTCACCTGCTTTCACAGTAATAGGTTCTGGAAGTCCAACACTTGTGTCAAATGTAGGAGTCAAGGACTTGCTGAATTTGGAATGCTCTACTACTTACCTGACATGTAATTCAACGGCACAGCCCACTCTTGCTGGGAATCCCAATCATGATATTGGTGATTGATTCCCAGCTCCCGCACCAGCTCAGAATTCTCAGGATCTGAGGTCCCATTGATACCAATTAAAATTGTTAGGCTTTAGATTAGGAGGCAACCTGGAGGATAAGTTATTTTAAATTTATTTTGCCTTAGTTTAATGTTTTAATTACAAATTTAAAGTGCTTTTAGTTAATATTACTACTTATTTAAAAATACATTCATTTTACTTCACTTTAATCATTTGAGAATGCCTCTGAAGTCTGATACATTTGAAGTTATTAAAAATTAAGAAGCAAAGACAAGCAGGAAACCTGAAGGGAGGATGTGGTCGGTATGTTTTAGAGACGGATCCTTTTGCCTTGTTGCTGGACACTTCGGGGTACCTCAGCCCAGCAAGATCTGCTCTTTGCAACTAGATTGAGTAGATATAAACATGGAAAACCATGAGTGGTAATTTTGGATGGAGTCCTTGGTCCATTAATACCTGGTATTTCTCAAACTTGTTCACATTAGCCCCCTTCTAATTATTAGTTCAATTTTTCAATCAATATTTTTGTCTTCCTCATCTCCTCACTTGATTTTTTTTTGCAGCGTCAGATATGAACAAGTTTGAGCAATGATGGCTAGTTACTGAGCTTGCACAGATAGGACTAATCTGGTCTTCACATGATGCTCTCATCATGTGGTTTGACGCCTGGTTAAAGATAAGGAAGCAGAACACCCTGGGCTGCTGAGGCAATGTTAAGCACGCTATTGCAGTTTGGTCTAAGATCACTAACCAGGGATAGAATCTACAACTTCCCTTGTCTAAATATCAAAACAACCTACAAGTGCAGGAAATCTGAAATAAAAAGAGAAAATACTGGTCAGGCAGCATCTAAGAAAAGAGAAACTGAAATAATGGTTCTGAAGACTAGGAAATTTCTCTTCTTCAGAACTTGTCTTGTCTTCATGTTTCAGTCGTCACTAATTAATGAGTGCATATCCACTCATTTTCAAAACAGTTAATCAACTCTGCATTATATATTTCCAGTGGGAATTTAACATGGATACTTACTTCTCAATGTGAAATGAAATGAACCCATCTCTGGTCTAGTGTTGCCCTGGTGCCTTATGGTTTTATCAGCACAATAGAACAATTTTTGCTCTTACATTATCTCTCCTTTTCATAACTTAAAGTAACTGAATCAATAATACTTAAAAATATTGTTTCCTCAAAGAAAACAAACCCAGATTTGTCAATAATTCTTCCTAATATAGTCTGAAATTCCAGAATTAGTGTTTTGATCTTCTCCTGCCCACTTCCGATTGTTCAATCTCAATTTTAAGGTGCATTTCTCAAGATATACATGCACTAATATTATGGTCTTGCAAACAAGTTCAGGTAGGGTTAAAATCATCTGGTTTATAATTTTTTGATTTATGATCAGATGTCCTTGAGATATGCCCTAGTAGCTGAATTGCTCTGTTGACAAGAGTCTGAAAAAGTATACAGAGCTTAAAGATATCAGAGGAGTTACTTTATAACTATGAATAATTTGGCAAGAAATACATTGCAGCCACTTTTGTAATTTCTTTAAGCTTCTAATATAGAACATAGCAGACATACAGTACCAATAATCAGAACTTCATGAATACCCATTCGCTGTCAATCTTGTTTAACTGAATTTATACAAGATTTTAAGTTCTCATCTTGAACGAGTGGCAGCTAAGAGTACAACCTGGCTAAACTTTTCTATACCCTTATGGCTGCTGACAAGATATCTTCTGCATCAGAAGGGCAAAGGTAAGACTGACAACTGTATGGTTCATTTTCTTTGTCAATGGCAGAACATCTTGTTTTGGGTAAAGACAAAGCAGAAATCCTAAACTGGAAAATTTGTGATATGATTATGTTCTCTCTGTAACAAGAAAGTAACAGATCGGAAAGGGAAAAAAAGTTTCCTTTTCATCGCTATCCATAACGGTCTTGAATATAGCCTCAAAACATAGGAAAAGATTTCAAGGCTTTTCAAAGGAGAGTAATTGGCCAAAATTGACAGTAATCACCAAAAATTTTGTCAAAGTAATAAATTTTAAGGAGTCCTTCTAAGGAGGACAAGGAATTCCAGAGGTTATCTCAGTAATGTTAAGACGGCAAGTGAGTTTAGGGACTAGAGAATAAAACATACACAGGGAGAGGTGAATGGATAATGTAAATTAGGTTGCAGCTTTTTTGGTTATGAATAGCGGAATAGGGAGACCAGTCAATTAGAAAACAAGTCCCTAGGGCAGGAATGGTGAACCTTTTTGAGAGCATGTGTATGAACTGAAGATAATCTTTCAAAAAAAATCTCTCATGTAACTTGGAGCCCAGATTATCACCGATTATTGAATTAGTAACAACAATTATGACCTTTTATTTAAGGAAATAGGATAAGTCTTGTGTACTCACCTGTATGCACTGTTTTACTATTAGTAAAAGTATAATAGAGATAGATTGAAATAAATGAAGTATTTTAGCAAACCTGTTCAAAAGTTATTAATATTAATCTTTTAAAAAGACAATTGAAAATGAATATCAGTTCCAAATAGTGTTGTAATTGTACCTGTTACTATCCAAATAACTGATGTGCACACCAGGTCTATGAGGAAGGACATCAAAACGTATCATTCAAAATCATGTGTTCTCGCAACCTTCTAGCTGGTGTAAGATATTTCTTGCTCTTGGGTTGTAAAAAGTCATTTGCTGCTTCATTTGGCAGTAAAGATAATCATAATTTTTTTTTATTATTATGGATGGGGGTTAGAGAGTCGAGGGGCAGCAACAAAATTTTTGTGCTGCACTCTTGAGCATTATGCCATAGATTCTCTGCTCCTGTCTGGAGCTTTAATAGTATTTAAGAAGGTTTTAAATGAAAGTAATGAAAGTGAGCTGAGGTGGGAATTAAGGCAGGCAATGTTAAATAAGGAGGTTTCTGTGACAGATGTCATATGAAGATGGAAGCCTGGTTGAACAGTGTGGTCAGTCTATGAAATTGTTTGCTTGAGGACTCTGCTTCATTCCTGCAATAGCAGCTCAACCAGTCCACGTTTGTCAGAATCTCATTCTGCCTTCATCCATTTATCTCTCACTTGAAACAACTTTTTCTCTAACTCCATCCACAGACTTCTTCCAGCTGAAAGATTTCATTGTGGAATCCATATTGGTTCTAGTTAAGCTGCTGCTTCAGCCCTTTATCTTTTCCACCTTGCCCCTCACTTGGTTTCATCTATTGCTTGTCAACTTGTACTGCTTCCCTTCTCCCCACCTTCTTATTCTGGCTCCCCCCCCCCACCTTTCCAGTCCTGCTAAACGGTCTTGACTGATGGTTGTACTCCTCTCCATCGCTGCTGCCTGACTTGCTGAGTTCCTCCAGCACTTTATGTGTGTTGCTTCATCTTTTGGTGGGTACATTGATTCTTATTATAGCCACCTAGAACTACACCTTCTTGCCACTTGTTCTCTTGTAAGGACGCCACCCCTTTCTTTTGGTTTCTTTGTCTGTTCCTCATTTGCACCAAGATGCCCGACTTTCTCAGAAAATGTGACTTCCCTACCAATGCCCCCCCACCACCTCTGCGCTTGATGGAGCCCTCACCTACACTTGCCCATTTCCTTCACTTCAGCTTTCACCCTGCCTCTATCCACCTGCCCCCCTACCCCCGCCACCTTCCACTTACAGAACAAAATTCCCTTGGTCATTACCTCTCACCCAACTAGCTTATGTACGTGGCACATCGTTCTTTCTGCCAGCTACAATGTGATCACAGCACCGGCCACATGTTCCCCTTCTCATCATTTTCTGCAGGAAATACTCTCTATAGGACTTCCTGGTTCACTCACCCCTCCCCACCCATCTCTCCCCTTCGCCAGGCATCCGTAGAAGTATAGCACCTCTCCCTAGACTTCCTCTCTCATGTCCGTCCAGGGACCTAAATAGACCTTGCAAGTGAGAGATTCACATGCACCTCCCCTAGTGTATATTACATGTGATGCACTTGATATGGCCTCTTGTATATTGCTGAGAGCAAGTTTTATCTAGCTAAATGATTTGCCAAGCACCTGCACTCGGTCTGCCATGACCATCTGGAGCTCTCGACAGTGAACTATTTTAATTCCCCTTCCACACCAACCCATCTGACCACAGTCTCCTCCACTTCCAAGATGTGGCCAAACTCAAACTCGAAGAAAAGCACCTGGTAGTCTGCAAACTGACAGCATGAACAACGAATTCTCCAGTTCCAAGCAACCCACTCCCCCTCTGTCCCCTTCTCTTTCCATCTGGTTTACCCAGGCCCTCTCTTACACACCCTTCTTTCCAAGCTGCTGCCACCTCCAGCCCTCTCTCTCCCAGTTTCTTTTCCCTCCACCCATGTACTCTATCTGTCCATCAGCCACACACAGCTCCTCTACACTGTTCCCATCTGCTCCCCAAACCTTCTTCATTTGCTTCCTCTTCACCTTCCTTTCTCATGAGGTTCCATCATCTGCAGGACGTTGTTGCCTTTACCTATCACCTCTCAGGCTCTGTCACCATCTCCGCACTTCCTCCTGCCATCTGTCTCCATCTGCTCCTCACCTGGACCCACCCACACTTGCCAGCTCATGCCCCACCCCTCCCTCTCACCTCTTTATGCCGGCTACCTCCTGTTTATATTTCAATCCAGATGAAGGGTTTCAATCCAAAATGTCAACACTCATTTCCCTCTACAGATGTTGCCCGACCTGCTGATTTCCTTCTGCAGCTTTCTTTTGCTCCCGATTCCAGACTCTGTAGCCTCATGTGCTTCAGTGCTTCCTCTGGGCATACTCGGGTTTCTTCCCTGACCTATTTTTTCAAAGCATCATTTACTTTGATCGTGGAGATGTGATTAATCTTGCTTCAGATTCCTACCCTTTCTTTACCTTTATGCAATCAAATTCCAAGTTTTTATGTTTTACTTTCTTTACCTCTGGACATAGACTTTCAATTATAGCTCCTATAAGCCCCCCCGCACCCCCCAGCTCAGGAACACCTAGATTATTATTTTTTCCACCTTGCTTCCTGCAAGAATTGCTGCCATTTCATCTGTCTCCATTACATCTGCTTTGATAATGCTGAATGCTTCTGAAATGTTCTTTTCCTTCTTCCTCTGGGATTCACCTCCAGTACAGAATGATGGATCTGTCTAATTACTGATGCTATTATCACATCTACAATTAACTATCCACTATTTTCAACTTGAGGACATCATGGGTCATTCTATTCCAATGGTGCACAGAGTGTATTGTTTTTTAAAAGTCAGGAAGGTCAAAATGATAATCTGAAGCATTGTATACGATCACTCACATGAACACTAAAGCCCCAAACTTTCTGAGTAACCATGGTTACTGTCATATACATTGTGCTCCGAAACTGGATTTTTTGTTTAATTTTTAAATTAAGCCTGACATTCATAAATACAAAAACAGTCCATAGCATTTTTTATATTCACAGTGTCATTCAGACTACACATTTGTAGTGTTATCAGTTCTATACGTTTGCAGTGTTAGCACATTGGTGAGTACAGAGCACCATTGCTGCTAATGTGCCCTTCTCGGGAGACACAAGAGACTGCAGATGCTGGTATCTGGAGTAACACACAAAACAGAGGAGCTGAGCAGGTCAGGCAGCATCTATGGAGAGAAGGGGGTCAGGATCGAAACTGATGAAGGGCTGCACGCGAAATATCAATTGTTCATTTCTTTCCACAGATGCTGCCTAACCTGTGGAGTTTCTCCAGCATTTTATGTGGATACCAGACAAACATTTGAAAGACTTCTACACAGGACTGAACCCCTCATTATCTAGTCACAGAGGACCTTAAATTCAGTCCCTCCCACACTGGTTTCACCAAGCTTCACTGCATGTATTCCTGTGGCCCAGGTGTGCAGGTTGGTAGCATTCTCCTTCCCAACATCCGATTGTATTGGAAGACCAACAAGTTTCTGGCAGAACAAAGAGTATCTTTCACCAATATTCCAGCATCATTTGATGTTTGTTTTGGCGCAGAGAGTTTTCTGTTATGCACCTGCCTTGGTTGAACCATATAAAGGACCTTTGCATCCTGGTCTAGATCTTCTTTGCAAATTCACTTTCCACAAATAGGCAGGTGATCGTCTCGTCCTCATCACCGCTGTCCTGAAGACAGCATGCATTAGAAGTGAGAACCTGATGCTGCAGGGAAGATCTGTCAGGAAGAGCCCCTCTCACTGCTAGCCAAGCAAGGCCTCATGGGACTCGTCATGGAGACCAGCGCTGAAGCACCATCTTCCTGCAGTTTTCATGGCAGTTATCTGCAGAACTTGACATTACAATGGATGTGAAACAGCTCTGAGCGAGATTTAAGAGGCCTAGATGATCTACATTCCTCAACTTAATTGAGCTAACTTAAAAGTACTTAATAGATTTCAAGTATTTCCTCATATTTTAATAGCATTTTAAAATGTTGTTTAAAAATGTTTTAGCAATGTCTTAATTAATTGATCGTACTAGTTTTCAACAGATTTTTACATTTTTGAGTGTTTGTGAATGCCAGGCATTCACAGTGTTTCCAAATTGCTGACATTTTCAATAGCTGTTAGTTCCCACCTCAGTTTGAAGGCAGGGCTTAATAATTTTGCATCTCAGAAGTCAGCATTTAGGACCAACCCAACACTGCAAATATCCCGGTGAGGGGAAGTATCGAATCCCTTATGATCAACCTCTGACTCACAAGAGAAACACCTGTTAGCAAAACCACATACTAATGAAATAACAATGATAGGATCAGGCTTCAGAACAGAAGGATATACATGAATGAACTGGTCACTTCTGAAAGTTTGGTCCAAATCTATCAGAGGTGACTGTCTCGTTCCTGTGCTTGCTGGACGGCCCCGGTTAACGCAGATGTTGGGAAGTTTGTCAAGAAATGTAGAGGAGGCTTCACCCAAATGCAGAGCAGCAGATACGATTTAGCAGTGAGGGGTAACTTTAATAATAAACTACAAAATTACAAGCCAGGATGAGTCACAAAACAAGAGAGAATAGACACTTAACCCGACAAGGTAAATTAAGTCTAGGAGCAACTGGTTGAGACTGGTTGGTTCGATGGGTGAACATGGTCTGTGGATGAGAGCTGGGTTTAAGTAGACTGAAGGCGATGCACCGGAGACAAGTGGTGGGTGATTCCTGTTGGATGGGTGGCGACTGGGAGGTGCCTGTCTGTGCAGGCCTGACAAGGTTTAATCTTCCTCACCTTTGCAAACCCACCAACAACTGAGAAACAAGAAAAAAAATTGTCCTTTACCATTCTTCTCTTTCAATTTGCAATCTGAATTTTGCCATGTGCAGGTTGGGGAGCAGCAAAAAAAGTATGACATGTGTTCTCCTCTTCAATCCTCTCTGGTTTGCCAATTTTGGTTTCCTTTCAAATTCCCAGCATTTTTTCTACATTTTGCTTAAATTGTTCTTGACTTTGGGGTGCATACCCCAAGATTCTTATTTGAAATGGCACAGATGGATAAGGGGGTTAAGAAGGCATGTGGGATACTTACCTCCATCAGCTGAAGCTGAATATAAAAGAAGGGAATTCTTGTAAGATCTGTATAAAATTACTGGAGTACTGTTCTAGTCATTCACCGCAGAAGGGATGTGATAGTATTAGAAAAGGTACACAGGAGGTAACACAAAAACGTGCAGTTCAGGATATTTACAGCGATTAGGGACCCTCGCTAAGCTGAGACTTTTCTCTTGGCACATTGAAAATGGCAGGGAGATTTAACTGAGGTGAGTAAAATAATGAAATGTTGAAAGAGGGCAAATAGAAAGGACACAGTTTCCTGGCAAAGTGGTTAATAACCAGAAGGCAGAGACATAAGTTAATTGCTAGCATGATTACTTATACAGGAGAGAGCTGACAACTGTTTCTTCACATAAAGACTAGTCTGAAACGGGGGCTGCGGGTGTGATAGGCAGAACATTCATCACATTTAAGAAGTAGCTGGAAGTGCTATTACTTGCAGGCAAATGGACTGTGTGCTCGGTGTTGGGAGTAACCTAAAATGATCCTCTTTCACTAGTATTCACAGGAAGGGTTAAATACTTGTCTTCTGTGGCATAATTTTAGGGTTGCCTTCATAACAGGAAAAGGGGAAGAGAAAACATTGTGACATGGAATGAAATAGTCACAACACAAGATACTGGAATCTCGAGTAAGACACACAAAATGCTGCAGAAACTCTGCAGTTCAGGAAATATCTATTAAAAGGAATAAAAGGTGCTTCAGGCCGAGGGTCTTGGCCCAAACCATCGTCTTTATTCCTTTTCATGGGTGTGGCTTGACCTGCTGAGATCCTCCACTATTTGTATGAAATAATCATTGGTAGAAGATTAAAGTATAGGAAAGTACTTATTACCAGTGTTGGAGTAGATTATAAATGGGGCATTTTTCCAGAGAAAATTCTCTGCTAATTTTTGACTAAAGCTGGGAGGAAGTCTGCTCCACTTTGAAAGTTACAGAATTCGCATAATATCAGGAGATGAAGATTCAGTATCTTTAGGGTGTGTAACTGCTGGGGATTTCTGTCTCTCTGTTACGTGTGGTTCTGCATTATTTCTAATCAGCTGATCTTCAACAAGAATGGGTGGCTCCTTAGCATTCTTTTTGAGGTTAATTGAAATAGTGGTGGCAGGATTGGGGCAAAGATCATTCCCCACCTGCTTCTCGTGCTGGGTAAACTTACTCCCTAACGACTTCAGCTTAACGTTTATCACCTTTGCTGAGAACATTTCCAGCCATTCTGGTTAAACAAAATAACAACTTGACATTTCAAAAACAGAAAACACAGGCTGTTAAAGGTCAAGGGAATCGTTGGCGGAGGAAAAAGGGGACAAAACATTTTGAGAAATTCTGGTGTAGAAACTTTTTTTCTCATTACAGCAGGACGTTTGGTATTTTAAAAAAACTTAAAGAACTATTAGTAGAGTGAACCATTGAGCACAGTGAGTAAGCTCTCCCTTTGACCAGGTTTATGGGTGATTCTCTACAACACCATTATTTTCCTGCCCCATCCCTTATCCAGGACACATAGCCAAACTCGCTTAGTTTGAGAAGATGGCCCTAACCTACCTTCTTAAGCTGCTCCCTTCCTTATTATGAAGGTGTTGCACATGGAACTTCCAGGTTTGGTCCCAGTGACATGAAGGAGTGGTGATATACCTGCCATAGGTCCTTCAGTGACTGCACCTTGAGAGTGAATTTGGAGACTGTGGTGCTCCCTTCTGGACATAGCTCTTGTTTTAGCAGGTGGCAGAACTCTGAGTAGCACTGGAAGAGCACCCATTCAAGCCAATGGAGAGTGTTGCAAAGTACCCCTAACCTGTGGCTCGTAGATGGTGAGTAAGCTTCAGGGTTTCGAGTGAAAGGTAATTTGCCTCAGACACTCAGTCTCTGGGCTTCTTTCATGCACAGCATTATACGTGTGGCAACTTTAGTCATATTTCTGGTCAAAAGGGATATGAGCAGACTCTTGTTGTGGATGGATTGCCTTGCATTTGTATGAAATACATTTTACTTGCTATTTATTAACTTGTGCTTGAATGTTGACTTTGTTTCCTGATATGAACTGTTTTATTATCTAGGGAATGGCTACAAGTGGAATTGAACACTGTGCAGTCATCAGTAAACAACTGCCTTCTGACCTTATGATGGAGGCAGGGCTGCAGTAGAGCAGCTGAAAGAAAATGAGCCTGGGAAATTCGCTTATGGAACAAGTACAAAATGCCGTGGAGTGTTTTTTCTACAGGTTATTGGCAAAGGAGACAGGAACAACCCGAGGAAAAGCTAATAATGCATTTTGTGGCGCAAGTCTAAAAGGGTAAATGAAACTGATTCAATTATACATTAAAATGTTAATTGATGAACATTTAATGGAATTAGGGACATGGAGTGCAACTATTAAAAGTTCCTTTTATGAACCAGGGCAGGCACAATGGGCCAAATGACCTCCTTCTCTACGGTATCATTCCGTGACTGTGTGATATGGAAACAGTTTAACATAACACATCAAAATATTAAACAAAAACATACAACACTTTTAAGTACTCAGCAGATAAAGCACAATCTATGGAGGAAACAAATACATTATAAGTTTTCATGTCCAGACCATGCTGGTTCTATTGAAGATTTTGTAACTTAAGTATTAACATAACCTTTTCCCTCCTCAGCTTTGACTTACTCTATGTTTCTTTGTTTTTGCTTCAGGTCTCTAACATCAAGTTCAAGAGAAACAGCATTCCTCTGGACCAAGGTGCACAACACAGTAAATACAACTCACACACAACACAAAAGTAACACTACCACAAATAATAACATGTATTCCAGAAGACTGACATTTAGCATAAGATTCATTTTCGACTCAAGTTAAGAAGTATAACACTACCGGCACTTCATACCTGGGTGGTGGCAGGGAGTTCAGTAGTTTCACCGCTTGGGGGATGAAGCTGTTTCCCCTCCTAACAGTCCTTGTTCTAATGGTACAGTACCTCCTGCCATGGTAGGGGGGTCAAAGAGAATGTGGGACAAATGGGAGGAATCCTTGATAATGCTAAACGCCCTGCATATGCAGTGCTCCTGATGGGTGCAACAGGGACCCCAATGATACCCTCAGCAGTCCACAGAATCTTCTGTAGGGTCTTGTGATCTGATGCCTTGCAATCTCCATACCATACAGTGATTCATCTTGTCAGGCTACTCTCAATGGTGTTCCTGTAAAAATTGATTAGAGTGTGTGGGGGGTGAGGAGTATGTGCAGTTGTGAGCCTCACTCACCCAAATCTCCTCAGAAATGGAGATACCACTCTGCTTTCTTGGCTAAAGAGTTGGTGTTGAGGGTCCCGTTGAGATCCTCACAGAAGCTCTCACAGAAGCTAGGTGCTTCTAACTCTCTGTGGAGGAGCAGTTTCGGTGCAGTAAGCAGTGGTCAGCCTGCACCTCCAAAAAGCCGACAATCATCTCTAGATTTGGCCATGTTGATAACCAAGTTGTTATGCTCACACTATCCGCTCTACCTCATCATTGTTGATGATACCAGCCACTGTTCATTCATCATCAAACTTGATTTGGTTTGAGCTGGATCTAGCTGTATAGTCATTTGTCAGCAGCGGGAACGGCTGTGGGCGGAGCACGCATCCTTGGCGGGTTGCCAGAGCAGTTTTCATAATTATTTTAGTGAAGTCCTGCTTCTGTGTGAGTGACCCATGCTACTTGCATCTACATCTGTCATTTACATCTTTGGACATCACTGCACATGTTCAGAAACTTCCATGTCACGCACACAGAGGACCAAGGTGCAGATCACCAACTATGGAAGATTTACAATGATAAAACTCCTTTGCATTGAGCTATCTGACATATCTACTAGACAACTGGTTCTACCATGATGATATTTGAGATGTTACCAAAGACAACTAGCTTCTATGGAACTGTACCTCAGCGCAGGACACTGTGAAATACAGAAAATTGATTAAAGACAATTCCAATGGAGAAAAGAAGTCCAGTTTTGAACATCGTTGTCCCTTTTTACTAAGTATGTTTAACCCTGGCTTTGTCTGATACATCAGTATAGCTCCAAATAAACGAGTAATTGTACTTGGTGTACTTAACTGGTTGGAACAAACAAATCAGCTTAAGTCTCACCTGTATAAAATTTGCTCAGTTTTTTAGTGAACACATCAAACACAGGAATATCCAAATGTTACCTTGCATGAATTTTTCTTTGATAATGAAATTCACCTGTTTGACAACCTTTACATTCAAGTCCTTGCAATTACATAACAAGATGTCACTTCAATGTTTTGGGTAAAATTATTGACAAATTTTATCTTCCCTCATTTCTTTTTGACCTGAATGTAGTTTGAATGGTCACCTCTATTCCCAAACAGCCTAAAATCTCTTAAAAGTATTACTTTGCTTACAGCCTCCTTTATTCTGTTAATGCTGCCACTGTGTATAGCAAAGAAAATGATTACCTCTGCACATGGCCCTTTGCGGATGTAGGTAAAATATGAGAAATGACATTTAAGGCATGAAGTTTAATCTTTTCACAGTCACTTGTTAAGCAGCAGTTCCACCATTAAATCCAGCAGTTGGTAAATCAAGGAAGTGCTGGTAAATCAAGCAATTGCTGGCAGTGCAGAATTCCAGCTAGTCTTCCTGTCAGCTCTCTTTCTTACAGATGTGCCTCCTGCCCTGCTTTGCTCGGCTTCAACCATTCTCCTGTTTGCTTTGCTTCCTTTTCCATCTCTCAGCTTTTGATATTTCCCTTTCTAAACATGTCTGGTGATCAGTTTGCTGTCTGACCAATTCAGGAAGCAGTTCCACAATAACAACCACAAATTCCATTTTTGTTTTGTAGCAACTGCACTGCTTATATCGCAGGGAGATTTCTGCAGTCCGTTCTGTTTTGAAACAGTAAGTTTTCACATGCCCAGTTGTTTTAAGGTCATGGTTTGTGACAATGTAACTGTTGATTGTGTCTTCCACAGAGTGTACATTTCGGCAAAGGGAAGACTGCTAAACTTCACATTCATCTGGCTGTCGAGTAAAACACATTGGCTTCCACTACGAGGGGAAGCACCCTCAATAAAGTATGTATATGCCCATCAATGGGTTAATGACAGGAAAACAAACATTAATGCTGAGCAAAATAAAAATATATTAGGGACAATTACAAGCACTTGATGAAACAAGTAGGTTTTGAGGAATGAGAAACCAAGCGACCGAACTCCATCGTTTAGAATCTTGCCAGCCGAATGAAACACTATTGAAAGAGGTTCGGCTGTCTAGGTGAGAATATCCGCAGAGATTGGGAGGAGTGAGTTTGTGGACAGATACTCTTTAAAAAAAATCTCTCCGCATAGCTCAACATTAATTTTGTTTACTGTTACCTTGGTAAAGTACAGTAGCTTCAGATGTTTTGCTACATTAAACTGTGTGTATTATTTGAAAGATACTGCCAGTAAGGATAGTCTCTGAATGATCCTTTTTGTTCTAATAATTTTCAGCTTAAATTCATGCCATTTGGTTATCAATTTGCCCGCAGTGATATCAATTTTCCCCAACTAGCCTTATCAAAACTCCTCCCTAATTTGGAGAGTTTTAGCAGACCTCTTATTCCTTTCTGTTTTTCTTAGAACTAAAGGGTTTCAGTCCTCATACCAGCTCAGTGAATCATCCCCTAAAGTCAAATGTTTCAAAGCTCCTGGTTTACGCACTTTTAATATGAAGAGAAAAAGATTTACAAACACGAGAGAATCTGCAGATGCTGGAAATCTAAAGCAACGTGCGCAAAATGTTGGAGGAACTCAACAGGCCAGGCAGCATCTATGTAAGAGTCAATGAAAATTTAAACTTCTTCAGGGTAGTCTTCCCTCGAGGAGACTTTGCAAAGACCTGACTTCTCCTCTTCCTTTCCAGTCCTGATGAAGGGTCTCAGCCTGAAATATTGACTTTTTACTCTTTTCTGTAGAAGCTCAGCCTGGCCTGCTGAGTTTCTCCAGCATTTTTTGTGTGTTGCTGAAGGTAAGGCTCAAACAGGGGTAATCCATTTATCCCTTGCAATTGCTCTACTACACATTCATGCCTAACCTGTTCCAACAGTTCTGTTTAACTTGCCTTGGTACCCCAAATCCCTTCTTAATATTGCCAAGAAAAATCCTTTAATCATAGTCTTGAAATATTTGTTTGACCCAGTATCTAAATTCATATCAGGTAAAAGATGTAATTTTTTATTGTGCAGCATATGACAAGGTTCTTCCTTATTTCTTCAAGATTATAAGATGATTATGATTATAAAATACATTCATGTTTTGTGCTAAGTAATTTGTTTTCAACTAATTGGAGAGAAATGTACAGCTACTGGAAATCTGTAAGAAAAATGAAAAATGATGGAAGTACTCATCTGGTCAGGCAACTTCCAATGAGACAGAAGCAAAATCAATGTTTCAGGTCAAGAGCTCCTCATGAATATTGGAGAAAAATGCATGTGATTTAGGTTGGAGTGAAAAGGGGAATATCTGCGACCGAATGTAAAACATAAATGTCAAAGTAACAATAATATTAAAGACCAACAGTTAGATACAGAGGAGAAAAACATTGAAAAGGTAACAAAATGAATGGGCAAGGTTAACATGGTCAATGTGATGTATTTGGATTATCCTAAGGATGTTAATAAGTTATCACATGATGACTAAGGAGAAAACTTGTGGTGGTAGGATGGATAGCATATAGGCTATGAAACAGAAAGCAAAGAGTTATAGGTTAATCACAGCAACAGATCCCAAAAGAGAGGATGATGAATTACAGGGGGGGGGAAATCAGAGGACATACTGCATTTCACTCCAAAATGTTGCACTATACAAAAGAAATTCTGGGCTTGTGACTTTGTGGCATATTTGGCCATCCGTCTTGGTGAGTCAGACCTTCCAGTGCCTTGAGATTACTGCTTGTTCTCGTGCTGTGCAGTTTGGTAGTCTTTGCATGGCAGATTGAATCATAGGAGCTGTCTCATTGAAGGTAGCCAGTATCACTCACAGGATTCAGTATCTAGAATCACCAGACATCAAACCTATCCCCAGTGAATGTTGATGAAAAAGATGTAAATTATTTAAAACAATATATTAAATACATATAAATATTTAGAACTTCTAATATGATTAAAACTGTTTATATTTCATTTAGCACCAATTGCTCATAATCATCTTAATGGGATCATCACACTTGTATCAAGCCTACCCACTTGGAAGCTTAGTTGATCAATATCTCAACTGAGAGCAGAAAATCTGCCAAAGTTGTCATTGCTCTATTAGATTCCATGTGGAATCATGGGACTGGCACTCTGCTGATTTAGGAATAATTCAGCTCCCTGCCAGCAGATCTGGGTGAATCTTGGTGTAAGGTTTACCCTAATAGGTCAGTGCCTAATTTTGCCTGATTATGTTCCTGCTAACTGTTTGGGACATCTTAGCAGCATAACATGCACATAAGTACAATTGCTGAGGTGGTTATTGTTAATGGTGAAGGCTATATCTTTCAAGATTGCCTTAGAAACTTATACTGTACAGTAACAAATGTATTCAATTTCCTGCTGTGCTCATTGCTGTTGTGGCTTAAAGCCATGTTCTCCAGAAAACTTTCAGATGATTAATCCAAAGAAATTCCCTCTTGCTATATTTTAATGATAGATGTGAAATGTGCACTGATTCTAAAACTTCTAAATTCACCATTATATCCATTTTTGACAGATGTATATGCACTGGGTCCACAAATGCTGGAAGTTAATAACATATAGTTAAATACAAGAAGATTCACAGAACATAATGTACTGTGCCCGGAATAGCATAGTTTGAACCCAGAACTCTTTTAATGCCACTCAACATGAGCTAACCATTTCAAAAGTTGTAATGGTTTTAATATTTGAATTGTCATGACTTTATAACAAAACCAATAATGAAAACATGTTTTTAAAACATAAATAATACACTGTAGATGTTATTTGGTTAAAACTACATTGAGGAAGGTATGTTAAGTAGATGATAATTAAGGAAGTGAATTGTAGATTTAGTCCCTTGCCCAAGTAGAAAGAACATGATTTGAAATGGCTGAGGCAATTAGTCTAAATGCAGTTGAAACATGATGCAGGCAGAACAAAAGTATGCAAATATCTTTGTAAGCTAGAGATTTCCAGTACAAAATGTACGCACTGTGCACCTGCCATAGCATTCAGTAAGATGAAGGTCTGAGCCAGTCAACCATATTAAAATTGATGGTTTTTTTTTTATCATAAACCATTCCACTTCAAGAGTCCTGCCAGCACAGACACCAAGATATTCACTTTCTTATCAATGTCACAGCAGAAATGCAGACATCATCTTCCTGGAGTCAAATGAAAGCAAAATAATTGGTGGAATGTATTTTGCTTATAACTTCTCTTAAAGAAAAGTACTTTTGAGAAACAAAGACTAACTGAACTTAAATCTATTACGCATTACGTTCAAGCAACAACTGAATGTCTTTCTTCCGTTGCTCTGTACCTAATTTAAACTCTATCAAATTCATTCCCGCCACCGTCTATCAGGAGTTTGTACGTTCTCTGTGTGGGTTTCCTCTGGGTGTTCCAGTTTCCTCCAACAGCCCAAAGACGTACAGGTTGGTAGGTTAATTGGTCATTGCAATTAGCTTAACGTTAAGTTGGAGGTTGCTGAGCAGCACAGCTTAGAAAGGGCCGGAAGGGCCTATTCTGTGCTGTATATAAATAAATAATTTTAAATGGATTTTGTATTAAAATATTTAAACTATTGCATAGAGTAAGGGAAACTTTACCTAGTAATTGATTGGAAGTTTGATTTAACTGGTAAATTTACATTAATATTTGCCTCTTCTTACCTTACTTCCAAAAATAGTTGGTCAGGAACAGTAGAATACTTCAGCATGACACGTTTTGTACCCAAAATCATTCTAAAGTGAATAAACTCCAGCATGATTTGAACATGTTAATAATTTTTTTAATCAGTCATTGTTCAACATCTTACAACAGATCATCTTTGCCAATTCTCAGGAAAAAATTCTCAAATTCTAAAGGCGAACATCATTTGTGATACTGATATATATATAAAAAAAATCATTGAAATTTTGTGTTTTCTTGCCATGATCAGAATTAAGAATGTGCAAAGCTTGCTATAACTTTGACAGAGATTTTTAAAAAATTTTTACAGCTGCAGATTAAGGTTTCAGATGACAAAAGGACAGCAAATGTGGGGGCAGCAAGGACAAGCCAGGTAATTAGAGGCCTGTGGTTCTAATGTAAGTGAATAGAAGTTATTGGAAAAAATCTGAAGAACAGGATTAACTTGCATTTGGGCAAGCAGGTTTATCAAAGATAGCACAATTTTGATAAGGGAAGACCCGGTCTGAACGACTTGATAGAAATTTCAGAAGAAACAATCATTTGATAAGAATGCTATGGTTGATGTGGATTTTATGTGGGTGTTTGGATTTTAGTAAGAGTTTTAACAAAATTGCATCTAGAAGGCTGATTCAAAAGGTTAGGGCCCACAAAATCTACAGCAAGTTGAAAAATTAAAACCAAAAACTGAGATGATAATGGGAGGCTGTGCGAGATGGTGGAGGCCACACACACAAAATGCTGGAGGAACTCAACTGGCCAGGCAACATCTCTGGAACAAAGTACAGTTGATGTTGATTGGTGAAAGAGATACAGTGCTGGAGAAGGGGGAGTCTGATAGGACAGGACAGAAGGCCATGGTAGAATCAGCTTCCTAGCTCTTTACTTCATCCCTCACCCTCCTAGTTTGACCTACCATCTTGTGTTTCTTTCTCCCTTCCCAACACCTTTTAAATCTATTCATCTTTTTTGTCCAGTACTGCTGAAGGATCTCAGCCTGAAATGTCAACTGTACTCTTTTCCATGGATGCTGCCTGGCTTGCTGAGTTCCTCCAGCATTTCGTGTGTGTTGCTCGGATTTCCAGCATCTACAGATTTTCTCGTTTGTGATTGGAGATGGTGGAGGGTTGTTTTCATGATTAGAAGTCTGTGACCATTGATGTAACATAGAGGTCAATATTGGTTAAACACATTGATGATCTGGACATCAATGTAGCAGGGACATTTAATAACTTTGCAGATAACATGAACATTGTAGGTGTAGCTACAACATATAAAACTGGATGAACATCAACCTTTCATAGGCTACATGCTGATGTTGGATCAGATGGTAAGACAGAGCAACAACAGATGGAATTTTGGCAGAAGTGAAGGTGGTTGCTGCAGTCTGGAGCAAAAACCAACAAATTGTTGGAGGAACTCAATGGGCCAAAACAAAGATTATGGAAGCAAAGGTGACAGCTGATGTATTGGGTCAAGATCGTACAAAACAGGAGAGATAGTTAGTAAAAAGAGGTGAAAGGGAGTGGCAAGGCAGAGTCTGCCAGGCAATTGATAGAACTATACCAGGAGGGAGATGATGGGCTGATGGAGCTATGTGGGAAATGGAGAGGGTAGAGTCAGGAGACAGTAGTTGATAGATAGAGATCGATAAGGAAAGAGCGAACAAAGTGAGGTAGATGGAGCCAGGTGGGGGAAAGAAGGGCAGAGGTAGAGATAGAGGCTAGCAGGTGACGTGAAAACAAGAGGATGCAGATGCTGGAATCTGCTAAGTAAGGAAGGTGTTAAGTGGAACCACATAAGAAAGGAATGACGGGGCTTACTGAGATTTCATTATTGAAGAACAGAGTGACTTCTTGTACAAATGCAAGAATCTTTAAAGGTAGTGGCATAGGAAAATTAAAATGATGACGATGGCATGTGGGAAAGTTGCTTTTATTAACAAGAGCACAGAGTAAACGAGTGGCATTTATAAACATTGACAATAAACAGAAGTGCCTCTCGTTGTATCCCACTATTGTGCCAATATTCCAATTTCATCCTTTTTCTTTAAAAGTGCCCCACTAAATGGTCAGTATACATGTTCCTTGTCACCCAAGCTATCTTAACCTATTTCCGTCTGGAATTTTGTTATATGCTTCACTTCTCAGGTAGGAGATGAAGCATATCATCTCCTACCTGAGAAGTGATTTGGATCCATTCCTACAGCAGATGCCATTACATTGGGTCTTCACTCAACCCTGGAATATCTGAACAGTGAAGATGCATACATCAAGATGTTCTTCACTGACTACAGCTCAGCATTCAATACTATCATCCACTCAAAACTAATCAATAAGTTTGAAGATCTTGCCTCAATACCACCTCGTGCAATTGGATCCTCAATTTCCTTGTAGACCCCAGTCAGTTCAGAATGGCAACATCTCCTCCACAATCTCCATCAGCACAGGTGCACCACAAGGCAGTGTGCTTAGCCCCTTGATCTACTCGCTTTATACTTATGACTGTGAGGCTAAGCACAGCTCCAATGCCATATTTAAGTTCGTTGATGACACCACTGTCATTGACCATATCAAAGGTGGTGGCAAATCAGCACATAGGAGGGAGATTGAAAATCTGGCTGAGAGGTGCCACAACAACAACCTCCCACTCAAGGTCAGCAAGACTAAGGAGATGATTATTGATCTCAGGAGGTGGAAACTGGAGGTCCATGAGCCAGTACTCATTGAGGCATCAGAGGTGGAGAGAGTCAGCAAATTTAAATTCCATGATGTTATCATTTCAGAGGATCTGTCCTAAGACCTTAACATAAGTGCCATTTTGAAGAAAGTATAGCATTGCCTCTACTTTCTTAGAAATTTGTGAAGATTCAGCACGTCATCTAAAACGTTGACAAATTTTTATAGATGTATGGTGGAGGGTATATTTACTGGCTACATCATGACCTGATATGGAAATATTAGTGCCCTTAATTGGAAAAGCCTAAAAATGTAGTGGACTAATCACAAACAAGAGAAAATCTGCAGATGCTGGAGTGACTTCGGATTCGAGTCGCTTTCCTCAGAAGGGCTACTGAGTTTGAGTCACTTCCCTCGGAGGGTTATTGGATCCCAGTCGCTCCCCTCAGTAAGGCTGTTGGGTTCGAACATTGCTATTCCTGCTGCTCTCAGAGATATTATCAAAATTCTGAGACTGTAGTTCAAACTAACTATAGTTCATATTAGCCCCTTTCCATTCTATGTTTTGTTTTGTGTTTTCACCCGTTCTTTCTTGTTGCCAGTTGGTGGGCAGGGAGTTTGGGATTTGATGTTCTTGTTGCTGTTTCTCCGTGTGAGCAATCTGTTATGAAGGAGGGTTTGGGGGGTTTTGGGTTAGTGAGTTTTTGTTTCTTTTTTCTTTTTATGTGTGTGTGGGGGGTGGGATTGGAAATGATGTCTTTTCTTTTAACTACTTCTAAGATTTTTCTCTATTTTATGGCCATCTGGAGAAGACAAATCTCAGAGTTGCATTCTGCATACATACTTTGATAATAATATGAACCTTTGAACCTTTTGAGCCTGGATGAGTGCAGTGTTGAAGATGTCTGTGAAGGCATCAGTGAGCTCATGTGCACACTCCCTGTGTCATGAGCCCTGCAGCCTCTGCGGCCTGTCATAGAACATTGAGCTTCTAGGCTCCTTGAGCACCTCTGTTTAATCGCCATCTTAACTAGAGTCGTTAAGCCCTCGTGCTTTCAGTTTAATCAGGTCAATCCTGGGTCGAGCCACGAGTCTGCTGTCCGCAGTTCCTGGTGCCGGCGACCTCTGTGACAGAGAAAGCCTGCCATTCCTCCACAGCTGGGTCTGGTCCTCCAAGAGCATAATGTGACAGAATAACTCCGCTAACTATGGACCCTGTGGAGGTTCCGAGTTTCTCCAGTCTATTTTCAAGATTTTTTCCAAGGACCTCTGGGTCAACAAGGTTCATAAGGTCTCTCATTTTATGCTTTGTTTCTGAGTTACTTGCTATGCTCCTGAGTCCAGGTGCTACCTTGAGTATCAGGTCTGTTACGCATTTTTCAGACCCGCCCTTGAGAGCACCAGATTTGTTCCATATTTTTCAGCCTTGCCCCCAGTCCAGGTCTGCCTAGTGTTGTTCAGATCTGCCTTGGGAGCATTGCGAGTGTTCTGGATTTTCCTGTGTTGCCTTGAGCTCCAGGTCTACCTTGTGTTTTTCAGACCTGCTTCGAGAGCTCCCTGGGCTGTCAGGTGTCAGCCCGAGGGGGAGAGGTACTGTCATGACCTTTGTGGCCTGCCGTAGAGTGTTGAGCTGCCAGGGTTCTTGAGCACCTGTTTTTACTAATAGTTATCTTAACTAGAGCCGTTAAGTCCTTGTGCTTTCGGTTTAATCTGGTCAAGTTAATTGTGACTGGCATGTGTTTCCCACATTCAATGATTATTTAAAGGTGTGATTATGGTAGAGAGAATGATTTGTTTTGTAGTGTTGCTTTAGCACTCTGTGTAGTTGTTCCTCTGAGGCTCTGTTGGTATTCTCATGTCTAATCTCTGTTACTTCATAGTGAGTCTGTCATCACTTTCAGACTCCACTCCTGGGTTGGGATGTGAGTCTGGAATGTATGGTAATGTATGAATGATTAATGTAACTGGATGGTTGGCATAGACTCAGCTGGCTGGTGGTGTAGTGACATCTGCACTGGGCTTTGAGGTGAGTGGTTGTAGGTTCAAATCTGGCTGGTGGCTTGTATGCTTTCCCTCTGTACTGGGTTGACGGTTGAGCTAGTAACTCAGCCTTGTAAACTGACAAAGATTCTAAAGAAACAGCAAGGTTGTTGTCTGATGTGCCCCAGAGCATGGAAAGGAACAACAACAATGGACTCAGTGGCCAGAGGGCCCTGTTCTCTTTCTGACTCTGAAACTATTCCATCTTAGATAAAGACATGGTCAGATGTGACTGTATTCAGGTTTCAAGTCTAACTGATGTTCAGTGGCTAGGATTGCAAATGAGGAATTGTACAAACATGTAAAGGTATTTGGTACTTGCATTCCTTCTAGTTATCAGGAGTTGATACTTTCAGGTGATAAGGTCTAAAGTATAATTGACATAAAGAATGACCAGAAAGATAAAGTATTAGATGAATATTTTTCTCCCACTTTCTCCTCCACCCTGATGGTGGTGAATTGAATAGATGCTCAGGTGTTCATAGTATGGGTCTTGATGTCCATCTGTAGAGAGTAATACCTGTGTTCTATAAAAATACTTGCATCTAAATAAATGCATGTTGGCTTCATAGTAGTTCCACATGCTGAGCTGAAATGATGTCACTCAGTGCATATGAATGAAATACTAAGTTGTGGCAGACCAATGTTACATAAATTTGCTGATGTTCTTTGCATTAAAATTGCTTTTTAAAATAATCCTGCTTCACTAACAACATTTTTGGTGGTAGTGAAGATAGATTACATCAAAATAAGTTTGTAATTTATAGCTGTTGTTTCTTCAGAATTAAACCTTGTTACTTTATTCAAAGTGAGGTTTCAGGGTACTTGGAGGCACATAATAAAATAGGCCAAAATCAGCATGATTTACTTAAGTGGACATTTCCCTGAAGAAACAACAGGTAGGATAGACAGTTAGTGGATATTATTTACTTGGATTTTCAGAAGTCCATTGACAAGGTGCTGCACATGAGACTGCTTAACAAGTTAAGAGACCATGACATTACAGGAAAGATACTAGCATAGAGAGAATATTGGCTGATTGGCAGGAGACAGTGGGAATAAAAGGAGCCTTTTCTGGTTGGCTTCTGGTGTTCCACAAGTGCCTGTATTTGGAGCACTTTAAGTTGTATACCAGCAATATGGATGATAGAATTGATGACCTTGTGCCCAAACTTGCAGATGAAGATAAGTGGAGGGGCAGGTAGTGTTGAGGAAGCAAGGAGTCTGCAGAAGAATTTAAACAAGTTGGGAGAATGGGGAAAGAAATGGCAGTGTTGGGAGGTGTATGGTCAAGCACTTTTGGTAGAAGGAATAAAGGGGTAGACTTTTTTAAATGGGGAGAACAATTCAAAGAGCAAAGGTCCAAAGGGACTTGGGAGTTCTCATGCAGCATTCCATGAAGGTTAACTTGCAGGTTGAGTCTGTGATAAGGAAGACAAATACAATGTTAAGATCCCTTTTGGGAGGACTAGAATACTAAAAGCATGGATGTAATTCTGAGGCTTTATAAGGCATTGGTAAAGTTGAGCAGTTTTGGGCTCCTTTATCTAAGAAAAGTACTGGCATTGGGAAGGGTCCAGAGGAGGTTCCCAAGAATGATCCTGGGAATAAAAGTGTTAATGAGGAGCATTTGATGGCTCTGGGCCTATACTCACTGGACTTTAGAGGAATGATGGGGGATTTCATTGAAACCTATTGAATATTGAAAGGCTGAGATAGTGATATGAAGATGCTGTTTCCTATAGTAGGTGAGTCTGGTACCAGAGGACAGCCTCAGTAGTGGGTTGTCCATTTAGAATAGAATGAGGAGGAATTTCTTTAGCCACAGTGTGGTGAATCTGTGGCACTCATTGCCATGGATGGCTGTGAAGGCTAAATCATTGAGTATATTTAAAGTGGAGGTTGATAGGCTCTTGATTAGTCAGTGTCAAAGGTTACTGGGAGAAGGCAGGAGGCTGGGGTTGAGAGGGATAATAAATTAGCCATGATGGAATGGGGAGCAAACTCAATGGTCTTTGGGGAATAAAGGATTTTGGGGGGGGGGGAACCTTGCATCTGCTGGGATTCTTAATTTTTTGATCTGCAAGGTGATTACAAATGGATCAATTAGTGATTCAGTTTATTATTATATTATTATCTATATACTACTGAAATGCAGCACCAGTTTTTGAATGCTCACTGACAACACCAAACATCTTGTAACCAGCTTCCTTGGCACTGCCACACTCCCTATCAGGATGACCAAAAATTTCTCCCAACTAAATATCTGAAAGACTGAGGACTCATTGTCTTGGTCCCATTAACAAACTCCATTTCCAGCCATTGATTCCATTCCCTTCCCTGACAATATTTCAGCCTGATTGGCAATCTTACTTCTACTTTTGACCATTGGGTAAACTTCAGAGCACATTATCCATTAAGATTGCCAATTTCTACTCCATAACATCACTTAACTCTTCACCATCCTTATCATGTAGCCACACCCTCATCCATTTTTTTCAGGATTTGACTCTTGCCAACCTTTCATTCCATCAGTCATATAAACTAAGTTATCTAATACTCTGCTTCTTATTTCAATCCATCTATCATTCCTGTGCTTGCTGATCCACATTAGCTCCCAATAAATTAGCAAACATGAGGAAATCTGCAGATGCTGGAAATCCAAATCAACATACAAATCAGCAGGCCAGGCAGTTGCTATGGGGGGGAAAAAAAGTAAACAGTTGATGTTTTGGGTTGAGATTCTTAAAAGGGTCTTGGTCCAAAACATTGACTGTCTACTCTTTCCCAATGAATTGACACTTTGATTTTAAAGTTCTTGCCTTCAGTTCTTTCTCTCCAAAGACTATGGCCCTTATCTCTAATATCATTCAGCACTGCAGTTCTCTCTATCATAGACTGGGTCAGACTTTCTGAAATAATGTTCTTACAAAACACTTTGATGCTTTAAGTCTTTCAAGTGCTCTACAAAATCACAGACTATTGTTGGTGGGTGTGTAAATCTCAAATTATTGTCAGAAATTCCAAAATAGTATTAAAATTTCAAATCATTTAGTTGCTCCCTTAATGGCTGAGTGAGAGAAAGCAACAATGTCAGATCTTTCAAACTTTAGAATTAAAGCTATTCTAGTAAAATTCAATACATAATGGAGTGTAAATTGTAGTTTAATAGTCCATGTATTATTTGCTGCCACATACATGGCAGCATTAGAGACTTAATCAATGAAGGAGGTCTGGTCAAACTCTGTTACAGATCTGTTGTAAAGCAACTTCACATTTTCTCACTTTAACAATATTCTGCAAGGAGCAGAATGTCATTCCCTTAACACACAATTAGTGACATTTAGAAAAACATTGCTCATTTGGAGTCTAAACATGCACCAGTGTATCAGCATTCCTAATATGCTTTTAAAATCTATGCACAAAGGAGATTTTGTTCATTTGAGGTTGTGTCTGGTGGGTAGGCAGACTACTGCCCAGTAGTAAGTCTTACTGCCCAGGAGAAAGTCTTATCAATTTTGATTAGTGAGGTTCACTTAAACAAATTCCAAAGGGTACCAATGATAAACAAACCCTGAGGGTAACAGGCAGAGAGAATGATGTGAGAGAGACTGGGAGGGCTTGTGGAGAGAAGTCAGGTATTACAGACGTGATGATTATGTGGACTATTCCGATTCTGCCTTCTAGGGTACTGACCAGGACTTCTATGAAATCAAAATTCTCTCCAGCCCTAAGTGCATTTCAATTGTGATTCACATTCTGCCTGTGTCCAGCTGAACACCAATTGGCCTAAAAAATGAATCTTATGAAACAGGCAGGCTTCAGCCTTCAGAATATCATTGTTGCTCCCTACTTTTTTTTGACTTTGCAACAGAGTTCCAAATTGTCTACTAATTTCAGTTTGTAATTTCATTTTCTAAAATGATAATACCATTGGGTTGTGATTGCCACACTTTAAGAACTAATCTGTGGAACGTAGGACTATTTGAAATCAGTAAATACAACATCAATGATGAATCAAGAACTTTACTTACATCCAGTAAATTAAAATAAAAGACACAAAATCATTACAGGATTTAAAATAATTATTTTAACATAATACTGTCTATGATTTAAATCTCAAATTTCAATTTCCTTCTAACAGTAATTATTGCCTCCTGATTTAAAAAAATGCAAATAACTATGTAATGTGCAAAATAAGGCTTAGTTTGACCTTTATCCACTGTACCTATGTTCAAGGTTCCAAAGTAATAAAATCTTGAGATCTAATGCTGAAACTGGGAATGGAAAAAGGTCTGGGAACCACTCCCAGTAATTTGTTAAGACTTTGTTCCTTCTAAGTTCCATAACATTTAAAAGTGGACAAAGTCAATTAATAAATACATAATCTAATCATTCCAAATTTGGATTTAATGACAGCAAAGGTTGCATTTTAAATGCACATAATTCTCCATAACTTTCACCATCTCCAATGGGGTCCCACCACCAAGCACATCTTTCCCTCCCTCCTTTTTCCACTTTCTGCAGGGGTCCCTCCCTACGCAACTCCCTTGTCCATTCAACCCTCCCCACTGATCTCCCTCCTGGTACTTATCCTTGCAAGTGGAACAAGTACCACCCCTGCCCCTATACCTTCCTCACTACCATTCAGAGCCCCAGACAGTCCTCCTGGGTGAGGTGACACTTCACCTGTGAGTCTGTTGGGGTCATATACAATGTCTGGTGCTTAAGATGTGTCCTAGTATATTAATGAGACCCAACATAGATTGCGAAACCCCTTCATCGAGCACCTTATGGTCCGTCTGCCAGAAAAAGCGGGATCTCCTGCTAGCCACCCATTTCAATTTCAATTCCACTTCCACTTCCCATTCCCATTCTGACATGTCAGTCCATGGCCTCCTCTACTGCCGCAATGAGGCCACACTCAGGTTGGAGGAGCAACACCTTACATTCTGTCTGGGTAGCCTCCAACCCGATGGCATGAACATTGATTTCTCAAGCTTCTGGTAATTGCCCCCCCCCCCTTCACCACTCCCTATTCCTGTTTCCCTCTCTTTCTTATCTTCTTACCCACCCATCACCTCCCTCTAAAGCTCTGTTCCTTTCCCTTTCTTCCATGTTCTTCTATCTTGTCCTCCAGCCCTGTATCTCTTTCACCAATGAACTTCCCAGCTCTTTACTTCACCCCCTCCCTGCCCCCACTTTCATCTGTCACCTTGTGCTTCTTTCTCATCTCCACCCACACCCTCATCTTCTTGCTCTGATTTCTCATCTTTTTTCCCCCCAGTTCTGATGAAGGATTTCAGCCCAAAACGTCAATGGTTTGTTTATTTCGATAGATGCTACCTGACCTGCTGAGTTCCTCCAGCCTTGTGTGTGTTTTGCTTTGGATTTCCAACATCTGCAGGTTTTCTCATGTTTGCATTTTAGATGGGATGCCCAGTGTAAAGGGAAGGATATGTTTAGAGGTTTAAAATGTGCTGTTTCATTCTCAAAACAAGTTCTCACACGACACCAAACTCTGCTACCTTTCAGCTCGATTCTGTGACACAATTCAGCTTTTCTTCTGTTGACTTTCACTTGCTTATTTAGCGTAAGTACGAAGTCACACAAGGGGGAACATGAGATAAGTCTCACTGAAGTCAACTTGATTAACTTTGCAATGATAGTCTAAGGTCCATAGTAAATCCACTTTTAATGAAATACTACTTTTCCAAATGTTACATTTGCTTGCTACAGCAGATTCTCTTTTGTGCTATTATGGATACTTCCAGGATTCCCCAAGGATCTCTCCTTGGACTCCTACTGTTTCCCATCTACACGCCGTCCCTTAGCAAAACTTTCCAAACATACTGACAGTTTAACTACAAAAATGATGATACCCAACTCTTTCAAAGTTCAAAGTAAATTTATTGTCAAAGTACATACATATAGATCACCATAACAACCTTGAGATTCATTTCCTTGCAGGCATTCACAGTAAATAGAAAGAAACTCAGTAGAATCAGTGGAAAGCCACACACAGTAAATGGCCAATTTGCTAAAGACAACAAACTGTGCAAATACAAAAAGAACAAAAACAAATATGATAATAAATATAAATAATTGAGAACATGAAATGAAACATCTTTGAAAATGATTCCATGGGTCTGGAAACAGTTCAGTATTGGGGTGAGTGAAGTTTGTTTCAATAGCCTGATGATTAAGGGGTAATAACTGTTCCTCAGCCTAAGGCTCCTGTGCTTCCTTCCTGATGGCAGCAGTGAGAAGAGAGTATGGCCTGGATGGTGGGGTCCTTGATAATAGATGCTGCTTTCCTGCGACAACAATCCTTATAGATGTGCTCAATGGTGGGAAGGACTTTACCCGTGATGGAATAAGCTGTATCCACTACTTTTTGTAAGCTTTTCAAAGGTTCATTTATTATCAAAGTATACAACTAAGATTATTCTCCAGGTAACCATGAAACCAAGAAAAAAAGAACACAACCTGGTAATCAAACCCCAACTCCCCCCCACCATCCCTCGCATGGAATGCAACGAGAAAAATCGGCCTCCAAATCCCCATTTTCCTGCACAAAATGCCACAAGAACATCGACACCCAAACCCCCTCCCCTGCACAAAAAACCACAAGAATATTGGCCTCCTATTCACCCTCGCCAAAAAAAAACTAGAAAGACGTTGCGAAAACACAGAATATAAAAAACTATATGATTGAAAAAAGTCCATAGACCAAATCCATATCCATAAACGCAGATAATCTTGGTAACATCCTTCAAGCACAGCAACAGGCCCTCCTCAGTAGCAGAGTGATCCCACCAGCAGTCAGTGCTCACCCTCCACATTTGCCTCGCTGTTTCAATCTCCCTTGTCGCTTTAATCGGCAAACAATGGAAGCTTTAATCTGCGAAAAGGAGTCAAACATTGGCTCACGCCCTGTCCCGCAATCTCCTTGCCTTGAGGCTCATGTATGCCTCCTCCCAGAATCCTCGCAGAGACAGCAAAACTCTGGATCATCCAAACGCTCTCCAAACTGCAAATCACAGGCTCTGACAGTTCCAGAAGCACATTCAGGATGAAAAAAAAGTAAAAGAAGTGAAGTAAATAGTTTTGTGGCCTATTCACAAGATGTCGACCACAGGCTTTTCCATTCAAGGGCATTGGAGTTTCCATACCAGGTCGTGTTGCAACCAGTCAGTATACTCTCCACTGCGCATTATAGAAGTTTGTCAAAGCGTTAAATGACACGCCAAATTTTTGCAAACTTCTAAGAAAGTAGTGTTATCATTTAAGAGGATCTGTTCTGGGTTGGCATGTAATTGCTGTGCTTTGTAATGGCAGTTACATGCCAACCCAGAACAGATCCTCTTAAATGATAACGCTGGGGAATTTAATGTTGCTGACCCTCTCGAACTCTGATTTCCTGATGAGGACTGGCTCATTGACATCTGGTTTACTTCTCCTGAAGTTAATAGTCAACTCTTTCGCCTTGCTGACATTGCGTGAGAGGTTGTTGTGGCACTACTCTGCTGGATTTTCAATCTGCCTCCTATATGCTGACTTGTCATTACCTTTGATTTGGCCAACAACAGAAAACTTAAGTGTGACAATGGAGCTGTGCTTAGCCTCACGGGCATAGGTATAAAGCAAGCAGAGCAGGGAGCTAAGCACACTGCCTTGTGTACCTGTGCTGATACTGATTGTGAAGGAGATGTTGTGGTAAATCCGAACTGACTGGGGTCCACAAGTAAGGATATCAAGGAACCAATTGCACAAGGAGGTATTGAGACCAAGTTCTGGGAGCTTATTGATTAGCTTTGAACGGATGATAGTACTGAAAGCCGAGCTGTAGTGAATGAAGAACATCGTCATGTATGCATCTTCACTGTCCAGATGTTTCAGGGTTGAGTGAAGAGCCAGTGAAATGGCATCTGCTGTTGTGACATTAGGCAAATTGGAACAGGAGTTGATGTGTTTCATCATCAACCTCTCAAAGCAGTTACTCACAGTGGATGTAGGTGTGATTGGAAAATAGTCATTGAGGTAGGTTACCTTTTCTTCTTGGGCACCAGTATAACTGAAGCCTGCTCGAAGCGGGTGGGTACCTCAGACTGCCGAAGTGAGTGGTTAAAGATCTCAGTGAACACTCTAGCCAGTTGACCAGCCCGGGTCTTCAGTAGTCAGCCAAGTTCCCTGTCTGGGCCAGATGCTTTCCAAAGGTTCACCCTCTTGAAGGATTTTCTCATGTCAGCCTCAGATACTGATTTTGCAGGGTCAACACGGGCTGTGGGAGTTTGTGAAGGTGTCTCCACATTCTGTTGGTCAAAGGCATTGAGCTCATCTGGGAACAAAACCTTGTTTCACATATCTAAAAGTTGCTGGTGAACGTAGCAGGCCAGGCAGCATCTCTAGGAAGAGGTACAGTCGACATTTCGGGCCGAGACCCTTCGTTAGGACTAACTGAAAAAAGAGTCCTGACGAAGGGTCTTGGCCTGAAACGTTGACTGTACCTCTTCCCGGAGCTGCTGGCTGGCCTGCTGCGTTCACCAGCAACTTTGATGTGTGTGCCTTGAAATTCCAGCATCTGCAGATTTCCTCGTGTTTGCGTTCTTCTTTCACATATGTCGGTTTTACTTTGCAGAAGGTGATAGCATCAGGCTGTGCCGCAGCTGTCAAGCACCCTTCTGTGATTCCAGTTTGGTCCAGAATTGCCACTTTGCACGTGAGGTGGCTTTCTGAAGGTCATACCTAGACCTCTCATTTCCAGACCTGAACACCACTGAGCAGTGAGGCCCTCAGCAGGATGCACATCACTTTAAAACCACAATCTTTTATTCTTGCAGCAAATTCTGCTCCACATCTATTGACTTATTCACTTTCTATACTTGTCTGAAGATAGTTTTTATCACTACAACTGCTTGTTTTCATTTCTCAGTTGCTTCTCTGCCTCATATCATCTCCATGTTCTTTTACCTGTAAGCAACATCCCCCGGCTACCCTTTCCTGTTTTGCTCTCTGATCAATAAAACGGGAGATTTATCTGAGCTAATTTAGTCTTTAATGTCAGATTATTAACAGAGAGAGAAACTAGAGATGAAGAAATGTTATTACCAGAAAATCTTACATCCTAGGCTAAAGTTGTAATACAATCAACATAGCATCAATGGTAAACAGCATTTAATATAGCAAAACTAATGTTGATTATTTTATATCAGTAGGACTGTTTGAGATATCTGATGGAATCACTTTGTTTTTATTTAGTCCTATAAAATATAGTACATCATATCTAACCTGCCCAGACTAAGAGGTAGTGTAAAAGTTTAGCTGAACATTTCACACATTACTTTGCTTCTGTTAAAATGTCAGTGCCAATTCGTATCGATGCTGTATCTGAAAGATACTACAAAATTATAAGACCATAAGACAAAGGAGCAGAAGTAGGCCATTCGGCCCATCTAGTCTGCTCCGCCATTTTATCATGAGCTGATCCATTTTGTCCTATTTAGTCCCACTGCCCCGCCTTCTCACCATAACCTTTGATGCCCTGGCTACTCAGATACCTATCAATCTCTGCCTTAAATACACCCAATGACTTGGCCTCCACTGCTGCCCGTGGCAACAAATTCCATAGATTCACCACCCTCTGACTAAAAAAATTTCTTCGCATTTCTGTTCTGAAAGGGCGCCCTTCAATCCATAAGTCATGCCTTCTCGTACTAGACTCCCCCATCATGGGAAACAACTTTGCCACATCCACTCTGTCCATGCCTTTTAACATTCGAAATGTTTCTATGAGGTCTCCCCTCATTCTTCTAAACTCCAAGGAATATAGTCCAAGAGCGGACAAACGTTCCTCATATGTTAAGCTCTCATTCCCGGAATCATACTAGTGAATCTTCTCTGTACCCTCTCCAAAGTCAGCACATCCTTTCTTAAATAAGGAGACCAAAACTGCCCACAGTACTCCAAGTGAGGTCTCACCCAGCGCCTTATAGAGCCTCAACATCACATCCCTGCTCCTATACTCTATTCCTCTAGAAATGAATGCCAACATTGCATTTGCCTTCTTCACTACTGACTCAACCTGGAGGTTAACTTTAAGGGAATCCTGTACGAGGACTCCCAAGTCCCGTTGCATCTCAGAACTTTGAATTCTTTCCCCATTTAAATAATAGTCTGCCCTTTTATTTTTTCTGCCAAAGTGCATAACCATACACTTTCTAACATTGTACTTCATTTGCCACTTCTCTGCCCATTCTTCCAATCTATCCAAGTCTCTCTGCAGACTCTCCGTTTCCTCAGCACTACCGGCCCCTCCACCTATCTTCGTATCGTCAGCAACCTTAGCCACAAAGCCATCTATTTCATAATTCAAATCTTTGATGTACAATGTAAAAAGAAGCGGCCCCAACTCTGATCCCTGTGGAACACCACTGGTAACCGGCAGCCAACCAGAATAGGATCCCTTTATTCCCGCTCTCTGTTTCCTGCCAATCAGCCAATGCTCTATCCATGTATGTAACTTTCCTGTAATTCCATGGGCTCTTATCTTGTTAAGTAGCCTCATGTGTGGCACCTTGTCAAAGGCCTTCTGAAAATCCAAATATACAACATCCACTGCATCTCCCTTGTCTAGCCTACTTGTAATTTCCTCAAAAAATTGTAATAGGTTTGTAATTTGCAAATGTTATCTGCAAGATTGCTTATTAACTGCCTCACGAGTGTGAGAATGAGGGCAGTGGATGGTCAATAGGAATTTACAAAATTTCTGCACTTGGTAGTCCTGAGATGGATCAAACATTATCTGCATTAGTTATCACAAATACATGTACTGTATGTAACTCCCTCTGCTGCTGAATGCATTAAATCTTCCAGCACTACAAATGTACAATCAACCATAGGACATACAGTTTCAAACTACTTAGGAATACAACTGAAGATTTAATTATAATCTTGTCGCAAACTCAGTGCAGTAAGTATAAAAGTGAACTGTGTTAATGAGCAGAAATATTAACAACAGTATTCAGACCTGGAGTTTTCTGTTTGGTATAAAGATATCCTCATTTTAGAATTTTATAAGATTAACTGAAATTTTTAAGTTCCTCCTTTGGCTAGTATGGATGCAAAATTGAATTTATTGGTATAAATGCTAAAAAAAAACCTGTAATGTTTTGGTGTTGCATCTTCATGAAAATTGCCATGGTAAGTTTAATTCTGGAGAGAGTACAGCAATTTGTTCACAGTGGTGTCCCGTGCAAATCACATGATGGCACATTTCAACATATTTATGTCATCACAGTGTGTGTTTGCCAACAAACAAAAAATGGTTTGCCAAATATTTTTTTCATGTAGGTAGTGCCCTTTTAGAAAGATTTTTTAAGAGTAACTTCATGGATGGCAAGAGTAGAATTTGGTACAAAGAGGAGTTGCACTGTCAGAAGAAGTATCTGTATTCATAATGTTAACACTGGCAATGTACTTGTTTAAAACGAGAGCAAAGCATGAATTTTTCAGAAGGGGAAACCATTCTTTACTCCTTTGCCCTCCAGTATACTGTCTTCATTTCTAAGCTAAATAATTTCCATAAACAATCAGGAATATGTCATCGTGAAGAGTCACAATATTACTTAAACTTGTTTATATCTAACATGCTTTCACGGTGCTTTCTTTTATTTGTGGGCATACAATATTTTGGAACAGTTTCCTGTGAGTGTGTGTCACTTTCAAGCCTTGGATGCTAAATTACCACCATGTTATGATGTTGAGCAAGTTTACCCAGATTAATCAGAGAATGCAACCATATTTCAAGGTCTGATGTGGTGGTTCGAATTTACAATTAGTTATTGTGCGTTGGAGGAAACTCTGCTGATGTTTGATAATTCTATTAAACAGATGTAAGCCAAGCCATATCAGTAAAAGTCAGCAACCTAAAAACCACTTTTTTTGCATTGCTGCAATTTAATTGTAGGTCCCCAGATTGAAAACTTTGACTAAAGTATTATTTTTAGCTACTGTTGGAAAATAACAAACAATGCCAACAAATCGACATTGCCAAATAAACAGATCTTCATTAATAAGTATCTGGACTATGTCGTTCATTTTATTGATCTTGATTAATCCATATGTTGCTATTTCAGTTCAGTATAAAAACTGTGCCCGTAAGATACTGGAAGCTGAAATTCTCAACATTTTTCAATGTACTTGAATGGGCACTTGAAGAACCATAACCCACATTGCAATGGACCAAATACTGGGAGCAAGAAACAACCTAAATGGCAGCATGGATACAAAGGACCAAATTTTCTCCATTCATGCCATTAATTTCTAAAAGAAGTTAGGCTAAAGAAGAGTTGACCTTTAAGGATTAATGTTCCAAAGAAGTTACTGAGTGTTGAATTAAATGTAAGCAGAATATTTTGGAGAGATCATTGTTATCAATGTATAAAGAGCATTGTGGACCTTTGTGTAATCCACAAATTGGCCATTCTCAGTAGTCCAATGGAAGAAAGGGGCTTCCTACTTTAGATTTAGCAACCTTGAATTAGGAGCCAAATTATTAAAAGCATGCATATAGATATTAAAACAGTGCAAAATCAGTGTGTGACACTCACTAAGCTGAATAGTTTAATGCCACTTACTGTCCAGGACAATGAATGCCCACTCGGGTGAAGTCTCACTACCTACTGAGAGCTAAGTGAAGAAAGCCAGTATGGTACACAAGGATTGACCCGGCATAATTCTTAACAAACAGAATACTAACAGTAATTGAATGATTAAATAAACTACTTAGTATAAATGAGTTCCTGCTGTCAATTCTCTCTTCTACCCACCAGGACCTTCAGCATCACTGAATGGACGTCAAAGTAAGCAAATGTTTGTTCTAAATATAGTTAGGGTTGAATCCAAATTAAAATACATGAGTGCAGCAGGAGGTCTGAAAGCACAATGAAAGCAGTTTTCACTTTGCATTTCACCAATAAAGTTGCACAATAGTGAGACTGGTTTCCACATCCTACCAAGTACAGAAAGAGATGACTTAAAGCTCATGATCTCACATTACAATACCATATCACTGTTTCCATGAAGTAACCATCTGCAGGACCTTCAGTGAACTGCAATCCTATGCAAAACAAGAAGAAATTGAGCTAGGTTCCCTTTTAACATAAAGCTGCTAAGGACTAAAACAAAAAAAACATTAAGTTGCAGTTCTAAGCTGCTTTGTTGAATTGAGTAGCTTATATGCTTGCATTAATCTAGAATTGTGCTCACAATAGCATACCTTGCAGAAGTGCTCATCACAGGACTGATGAGGTGCAGTTTCCCATCTCAAGGAATTAGTTAACTAGCTTGACAGGAAATGCCAGTTAAAAGAGTTCATGTCAGTTTTGAAATTGATTGTCACACTTCTTGCTGAAGAGATTAATTGAAGGTTCATACATATTCTCCAAAGTCTAACTTCTGAGATGCAAAGGAGCTAACTGCATATCACATGTGCATGTCCAGTCCCCTGCTGCATTGTATGCGCAAGATAAATTATGATATATGGAGCTGGCCAAATTTATATTATCAATTCTGATTGACACCTTGGAAAACAGTACAACTTTCATTACCTTGGCAACTACTTCTTAATGATGACAAAATCTACACTTTCTCATTGTTTGTCGTACTTTCTTGTTGCTTTATTGTGCGGGGGGAGGGGATCTGGGGGCTGATGTTCATGTTGCATTTTGTGAGGGGATTTGGGGTCAATGTTCTTGTTGTCTTTATGTTAGTTGTTTGTGCAGGGTTGCGGGGTTGGGGGGTTTAGGTGCTGATGTGTTTTGAACAGGGGGAGGGGGCTTTGAGAGATTGATGTTTGTGTTGCCATTCTCTTTTTGTGCAGAGGAGTGGGTTTGCTATTTCTCTTTGAACTGGCTTCCATGATTTTTTTCGTTTCATGGCTGCCTGGGGAAGAAGAATCTCAGAGTTGTATATTGTATACATATTTTGTTAATAAATTAACTTCTGAACCTTTGAATTCTCACCAATGTGCCTTGGTCAATTGAGAAAAAAATATATTTACAAATCAGGATCTCAGATGTAGAATTAAAAAGTTCTTGGTCTACCAAGCCACAGTGTAACCAGTGCTCTGAGCTACTGGGACCTGTACAACACAAGATACAGGAAATATATCAACACTGACTCCATAAAATCATTAGATTCACAGGAAGAACAAGTGAAACGGTATCCTCTTGCAGGCCAATATCCCCACCACAGAGGCCCTACTTGCACTCAGTCAGCTGTGTTAGCAGGCCACTTTGTTCACATACCCAACAACAGACTCCCGAAACAGACACCCTGTTTCAAGCTCTCATGAGAAGAGAGTACCAAGCATTCAGGGAAGAAGATGCAAGAGTGTGCTCAAACTTTCAATAAATGCAACATCCCCCGATTTTACTGAGGAGCTTAACATCCAAGGACAGGCAGGTAGGCCGAAAGGTTGGATGGCTCTGTTGGTAAAAAATTAAATCAAATCATTAGAAAGAGGTGACATAGGATCAGAATGTGTAGCGTCATTGTGGGTAGAGCTAAGGAACTACAAGGGTAAAAAGACACATGGGAGTTATATACAGGCCCCAAAACAGAAGAAAATATGTGGTCTACAAATTACAATGAGAGATAGATGGCAAAAGGGCAATAGCATGGGTGACTTCAACATGTAGGTAGATTGGGAAAATTAGGTTGGTGCTGGATCCCAATATGGGAAATTTTTTGAATGGCTATGAGATGGCTTTTTAGAGCAGTTCATGGTTGAACTCACAAGGGGATCATCTATTCTGGATTGTGTGTTGTGCAATGAACTAGAATTGATTAGTGAGCTTAAGGAAAAGGAATCCTCAGGGGTCAGTGACCATAATATGATAGAATTTGTCCTGCAATTTGGGAACGAGAAGTCAAATGTATCAGTATTACAGAGGAGGAAAGGGAATTACAGAAGAGTGAGGAGCTGACCAAAATTGAATGGAAGGGAATACTAGCAAGGATGATGGCAGAACAGAAAGGGCTGGAATTCCTGGGAGCAATTCAGAAGGCTCAGGATAGATATATCCCTAATGAGTATTCTAAAGACAGGATGACACAACCGTGGCTGACAAGAGAAGTCAAAGCCAACATAAAAGCCAAAGGGAGAGCATGTAATACAACAAAAATTAATGGGAAGATAGAAGATTGGGAAGTTTTTCAAAACCAACAGAAGGCAACTAAAAATGTCATAAAGAAGGTAAAGATGGAATACAAGGATAAGCTGGCAAATAATATTATTAATATAATAATATTAAAGAAGGCACCAAAGTTTCTTAAGATATACAAGATGTAAAAGAGAGGAGAGAGTAGATATAGGATCATTAGAAAATGATACTGGAGAGGGATTAATGGGGGACAAGGAAACAGTGGATGCATTTTGCATCAGTTTTGCTGTGCAAGACACTAGCAGTATGCTGGAAGTTCAAAAGTGTCAAGGGGCAGAAGTGAATGAAGTTGCCATTCCTAAGGAAAGGTTTTGGGAAACTGGAAGGTCTGAAGATAAATAAGTCACCTGGACCAGATGGTCTACACCCCAGGATTCTGAAAGAGGTGGGTGAAGAAATTGTGGAGGCATTAGTAATGATCTTTCAAGAATCACTTGATTCTGGAGGACTGGAAAATTGCAAATGACACTCCACTCTTCAAGAAGGGAGAGAGGCAGAAGAAAGGAAATTACAGGCCGGTTAGTCTGACCTCAGTGGTTGGGAAGATGTTGGAGTCAATTGGTAAGGATGTGGTTTGGGGGTAGTTGAAGGCACATGATAAAATAGGCTATAATCAGCATGGTTTCCTCAAGGGAAAATCTTGCCTGACAAATTTGTTGGAATTCTTTGAAGAAATAGCAAGCAGGACAGATAAAGGAGAATCATTGGATGTTGTGTACTTGGATTTACAGAAGGCCTTTGACTAGGTGCCACACATAAGGATGCTCATCATGTTGTGCTCATGGTATTACAGTAAAGATACCTGCATGGATAGAGCATTGGCTGATAGGCTGGAGGAAAAGCGTGGGAATAAAGGGAGCCTTTTATGGTTGGCTGCCATTGACAAATGGTGTTCCATGGGAGTCTCTGTTGGGAGTGCTTCTGTTTACATTTATATGTCAATGATTTTGATGACAGAATTGATGGCTTTGTTGCTAAGTTTGCGGATTATATGAAAATATGTGGAGGGGGTCAGTAGTTTTGAGGAAGCAGAGAGGCTACAGAGGGACTTAGATAGGTTAGGGGAATGGGTAAAGAAGTGCCAGATGGAATATAGTGTATGGTCACGTACTTTGGTAGAAGAAATTCAATCATAGACTATTTTCTAAATGGGGAGAAAAATTCAAAGAACAGAGGTGCAAAGGGACTTGGAAGTCCTCATACAGGATTCCCTAAAGGTTAATTTGCAGGTTGAATTGATGCTGAGGAAGGAAAATTTGATGTTGGCATTAATTTTGAGAGGACTAGAATATAAAAGCAAGGATGTAATATCAAGGCTTTATAATGTACCGCTGAAGCCTCACTTGGAGTATTGTGAGCAGTTTTGTGCCTCTTATCTAAGCAAGGCTGAGCTGACATTAGACAGAGTTCAAAGGAGGTTCATGAAAATAATCCTGGGATTGAAAGCCTTGTCATATGAAGAGTGTTTGATGACTCTGGGCCTCTACTCATGGGAATTCAGAAGATTGTGTGTGTGTGGTGGTGGTGGGGGGGGGTGGGAGGAACCTTATTGAAAGCTATCAAATGTTGAAAGATCTCGATAGAGTAGATATGGAGAGGATGTTGCCTAAGGTAGGGCAGCCTAAGACCAGAGGACACAGCCTCAGAATAGAGGGAAGACCATTCAGAACAGAACTGAGAAGGAATTTCTTTAAACAGAGAGTGGTGAATCTGTGGAATTCATTGCCACAGGCAGCTGTGGAGGCCAAGCCACTGAGTATATTTAAGCCAGAGGTTGATAGATTGTTGGATAGTCAGGGCATGAAGGGATATGGGGAGAATGCAATGGCTGAGAGGGAAATGGATTAGCCAGGATGAAATTGACCAAATGGCCTAATCCTGCTCCTATATCTTATGGTCTTATGAATCCTGAGAACATCCGCTCAGAACAGCTGAAAGTAAAGAATCTTTCATAATGGCATTGAGAAACTCACTGACGTCACAGAAGCCCTGTGTCAATGGCAGGAGGAGCCTACCATAACTATTCATCCTCCCATTCTGTCTGATGTTGTAAATTCTGAGAAAGATTTATCCATGAGCTGTTCAATATACAATATTAAGGATGTGACTTGTTAAATTTGCAACATATGGCATAATGCAGAAAACAACATGATGAGTAGTAACTCCCACAAACTTTTGTAATCTTTTTCCACATATTGTGTGTGTGTGTGTGTGTGTGTAGAAGTGGTCATTCCTGCCGTGGTCAGTTCTTAGAGCACTTTTAGCTTTTTGAACATTATTAAGTGACTGGAAAACTCCATGATATTCTGATTTTTAAAAAATGAGTAGCGTCTGTAATTTTTGAAGAAACGCTGTTCCAGACTGGTTTACAAGATAGGACATTAACTGAGGCTTTTCTTTCAGACTGTAGGCATTATCCTAAAATCAGAATGACATAGCTCAGAAAGAGACCAGTTGGTCCATTTTCACTATGCTAGCACACACACACACACACACATATACACACACACACACACAAACACACACACACACACATATATATGTATATTGTGTGTGTGTGTGTGTGTTTGTGTGTGTATTGTTTCAGTGTGTCAAGAAACCAACCTTTCCCTCAATGTCACAAAAACAAAGAAACAAAGGAGCTGGTTGCAGACTACAGGAGAAATGGAGACAGGCTAACCCCTATTGACATCAATGGATCTGGGGTGGTGAAAAAGGCACAACAGTGCCTCTTTCACCTCAGACGGTTGAAGAAGTTTGGTATGGCACCCCAAATTCTAAGAACTTTCTATGGGGGCATGATTGAGAGCATCCTGACTGGCTGCATCACTGCCTGGTATGGAAACTGTACCTCCCTCAATCACAGGACTCTGCGGAGAGTGGTGCGGACAGCCCAATGCATCTGTAGATGTGAACATCCCACTATTCAGGACATTTACAGAGACAGGTGTGTAAAAGTGGCCCAAAGGATCATTGGGGACGCGAGTAACCCCAACCACAAACTGTTCCAGCTGCTACCATCCAGGAAACTTTACCGCAGCATAAAAGCCAGGACCAACAAGCTCCGGGACAGCTTCTTCCACCAGGCCATCAGACTGTTTAATTCATGCCGACGCTACTGTATTTCTATGTTATATTGACTATCCTGTTGTACGTACTATTCATTATAAATTACTATAATTGCACATTGCACATTTGAACGGAGACATAACGTAAAGATTTTTACTCCTCATGTATTTAAAGGATGTAAGTAATAAAGTTAATTCAATGACATGCAATGCTCTCAGATCATAAGAGGAGAACAAAATAAATCAAGATATGCTTTTACTAAATAAATCTGCCAGAATTTCTGAAAACATAAGACAAATGGAAAAATAGAAAAAAGGAGAATTTATACATCAGTGTCATGGAGCACTGTTTCATTAATTACTATTACAGTATAGTCCCATTCAATTCAATTGAATTCCCAGGGCAGTTGCTTTAAACTAAAGATTGGTTGATATTTTTCAAACTGACTCTGTTCCGTTTTTAAGGCGATTTTTTTTTTGTTAAGATAAGTCTGCAATTTTACCCATTCAGTATCCTATAATTTAAAGCAGGAGAAAGAAATGACTGGAGTATCTCACGTGGGTCAAAATCAAAGCTCAGTTTATTGCCATGTATGCACAGGTGTAATGAAAAACACACTTGCAGCAGCTGCATTGATGCATAGCTTCAGAAACACAACATTTGCAAGAAAAAAAATTAATTAAACATAGATAATGCAACATTATACAAAAAAGAACACAATTAAAAGAAAAACATTGCAAGATTGAGTAGCATTGGGGGTGGGGTGAGATAGGATTGCTAACATTTCAGATTGAGACTTTGCACCAGGAGATGGAAGATAGCCAGTATAAAGGGGAGAGGAGAAGGATGAGACAGGTGCCAGTGGGTGACAGGTTTGTTGAGGAGTGGTGAAAGATGACAGGCAGATGGAATCAGATGTGGAGGGGTTGGATGAAGGGGAGGGATTGAGTCGGGAGATAGAGGTGGGGGGTATGGGTTGATAAGTGGAACTGAAATCAGACAGGACAAAAAAGAAAACTCAGATAGAGCATTGTGGATGAAAGGGAGGGTGTAGGTGGAGACAAAGGCTAGAGAATGATAAGCAGGAACTCGTAAGTTTCCAGTAATAGAATCAAATGAATAAGGAAAGAGATAAAGGGAACCATTAGGCAACAGATAAAGAGCAGATGGAACCCAAAGAGCAAAGTGGGGGGGGGGGTCCACAGGACATGGGTAATAAGAAGATGAAACCGAGATGGGAATGGAGACATAAATGGCAATGGGGATTGGGGTCTATGGAAAGAGAATGAAGATAGGAGGACCCAAAGTCAATAAAAGGAGATAAAGGGGAGGAAACACAGGAGGTAATGGTGATCTGAAATTAAAGCTTTGTTTATGTTGATTTCCAAGTTCTTTCACATTCAACAGGTTTAAGGAATAATCTATTATAATTCATTTCATGAACTCCACAGTAAGTGAATAACTACCGTCTCTGCAGAGATATAATACTTTTAATGCCTAATGTCTATATTTCAAATATATTTAACAAGATCGATTAAATTTCATTCTATTTTCCTGCCATAACTTGTTTAAATGAATAATAAAAATGTTAAGAAAATCAAGCATAGTTTATCAATGCCTCTCTGCTCTGAACTCAATACTCTTCCCCTACCCTATCCTAGGACCCCTACCTTACTCCTTCTCGAATAATCCTCTTTATGACCTATAATGGCCTCTGTAGATGCTGCTGCATCCAAGTGTGCTGCCATCTTAAGTCTTTTATTTGCCTTAAAAATAGTTATACTCCTAAACAAATTGCTGGGAGGACAATAGAATGGTATTTTATCTTAAACTCACTATATTGCCTGTTGATAAAGATGACAAGTCTTTCAAATATGACGAACAATAATGTTTTGGAATTACCACCTAAAGAAGAGCCGACTTAGCAAGAACACCAAAGAGCACGAAAGTCAGCTCAAACCACATGTTTAGATACACAGATGGGCAAATAGCAGGTGCTGTGCAATGACAGGAATCTCTGTTAACATTACTTAAATCAGCCTTACATAGAGATTTATGTAACCACAGTTCACAATCCAACCAGAGTACAAGTTCTCAGTCTGAAAGAAATTCCACGCTGTATTACTGCATAGTTCTATGGTGTGACAGGGATCAAAAGATTAGCTAAAATTTCACTAAATTCCACCTTTGCAATGCATTATAAGTGGGACAACATTTACTTGTTCAGTTTTGGCAGCAATTAAAAGTTAATACCCTTACTGAAAATGCCATTCCCGCTGAATTAAAGTGGAGCACAATTTGCTTTTGCTGCAATTATAAAATATAAAGTGTTATCTTTTCATGATTATTTCAAATTCCAACATTGACTTGCACTTTAACCTCTGCTTAGAAACTCAATTTATTTTATTGAAAGACACTAAAGTATAGAATGGACCTTAAAAATACGAATCTATAAACATCTACTTCCTGTCAATTGTCAAAACTAACTATTTTACTGATTATAAATGCAGAAAGGTTACCTTGTTAAACATATTGTTGCGTGGCAACATAATGTTTGCTATAATGTTTAACTAATTTGAATATGAAGCGGATGGCTGTTCTAAGACAAACTATAAGTGGCCGGAGTCCTCACACCTTGAGCTATGTACGGCAGTACCTCTATATTCTTAACACTGTTGTTTGCTAGGGCTTGCAAAATTCCAGAAAAACTGGCTGGCATGAAGATTTGCTTGTACTTGTGCCATTTAGCAGTAGTAGCAAGGAGGAGCTTGAAGTAACAAAACTGGGAAAATAGGAGAGCTTTGGTAGTTTCAAAAATCACACTAAAGACTCAATAAGTGAAATGATGAGTATAGATTTTTGACCAAGAGATATCAAAGGGGATTATCTTTCATTATAAAGTGTTGATTATGCCTTTAGGGTTTGAGTTTTGTTTTGGGCTCTGAATTGACACTATTTGAGAAGTATGAACCATTTTGGTGGCTGAACATCATTATCACACAATGAGAAGCTGTGACGTTTCGTCACGTTAATGGATAGCATACCAATAAGGGGAAGATGGAACATCAAACAGGTAATCTCTTAAAGTGAAAGAAAGCAGGCTGGAGTTTTTGCACCATGAGATCATTTTCAACATCAGAAAAGTTCTGTGGAAAATCATTACAAATTCTGAATTCAGTGTCAGCTTTACTCTGAGGGAATTGTTTCACTACCAAACTACAGAAATATTGACTGCGTTGCTTGAGGAACCGAACCTCACATATCTCTAGTGGTCTCTTCTTAACTGGACACCAGCAATGCTCAAAACACAGCAGCACAATAACAAAACAGCACTGAAGCTTGGAGTATTATCTATTTCAGTAACATACTAACTTAATAAAAATCAATCCTTCAATTACTGCACAGAGTCTTGTCATCTTCAGAAGTTTTCGGATGACTCTGCCATAGTTGGATGCATCAGCAAGGGAGATGAGGCTGAGTACAGGGCTACGGTAGGAGACTTTGTCACATGGTGTGAGCAGAATTATCTGCAGCTTAATGTGAAAAAGACTAAGGAGCTGGTGGTAGACCTGAGGAGAGCTAAGGTACCGGTGACCCCTGTTTCCATCCAGGGGGTCAGTGTGGACATGGTGGAGGATTACAAATACCTGGGGATACAAATTGACAATAAACTGGACTGGTCAAAGAACACTAAGGCTGTCTACAAGAAGGGTCAGAGCCGTCTCTATTTCCTGAAGAGACTGAGGTCCTTTAACATCTGCCGGACGATGCTGAGGATGTTCTACGAGTCTGTGGTGGCCAGTGCTATCATGTTTGCTGTTGTGTGCTGGGGGAGCAGGCTGAGGGTAGCAGACACCAACAGAATCAACAAACTCATTCGTAAGGCCAGTGATGTTGTGGGGATGGAACTGGACTGTCTGACGGTGGTTTCTGAAAAGAGGATGTTGTCCAAGTTGCATGCCATCTTGGACAATGTCTCCCATCCACTACATAATGTACTGGTTGGGCACAGGAGTACATTCAGCCAGAGACTCATTCCACCGAGATGCAACACAGAGCGTCATAGGAAGTCATTCCTGCCTGTGGCCATCAAACTTTACAACTCCTCCCTTGGAGGGTCAGACACCCTGAGCCAATAGGCTGGTCCTGGACTTATTTCCTGGCATAATTTACATATTACTATTTAACTATTTATGGTTTTATTACTATTTAATTATTTATGGTGCAACTGTAACAAAAACCAATTTCCCCCGGGATCAACAAAGTATGACTATTATCCCTTACTCACTCTTCCTTCAGTTAGTCCTGACGAAGGGTCTCGGCCTGAAACGTCGACTGCGCCTCTTCCTATAGATGCTGCTTGGCCTGCTGCGTTCACCAGCAACTTTGATGTGTGTTGCTTGACTATGACTATGACTATTTATAACAAGCATTTTGTACAGGATTCATCAAAGATGGCTGTTCTTTTAAAATATACAGCTGTAGATCTCATGAAATTGGTTGACTTTAAGAATATATAGATAAGGGGAGAGTGTTATTTTGGTGTTTCAATTTCATTGAAATAGCTTAATGACTGCCTTCTCTCAGGTCCCTCACACTACACACTCACTTCGTGTTCCTCTCCTTCCATCTTCTCCTCATTGGAATGTCTTTCCACTGCTCTTTGTCTAGGATCTGTACACGCTCAACAGTGAATTAAAACGGTATAATTCAGGCATCTCGACACATAACCATGAGAGCAGTAGGCATTTCAGAGTGTGGCCTGATCAATGCAACTAAATGAAATAAAATTTAATATTCTTCTTCCGCTACTCTTTGATGGATGGTCCAGCATGATTGTTTCATGACCACAGTTGCAGCACAGTTGAACAGGTAGCCTTTGCAACTGTAGAGGGGTGTGGATACCAAAGAGAGAGCTTTGTGGGTAGCCTGCAGTCCTTGATGTCAAACAGTTATCGGGGTCTACACTGTGGTCTGTCGCAGGGTGGCGACATCTTTCCATCCTCCCAGGTAACATTTGCACATGCATGGTTTTCAGAGTATGGCCTGGGCATTTATTACAAGGATGACCTTCCCATTGAGGAAGGCTGCAGGATATCATAGGAATGTGCCCTGTTGAAGGTATGTGCTGTTAATTATTCCTTGCCTGGAGGGGAAACACGCAGTTTACACCTCGGACTTCAACTACTGCACAGAGTCTTGTCATCTTCAGAAGTTTTCGGATGACTCTGCCATAGTTGGATGCATCAGCAAGGGAGATGAGGCTGAGTACAGGGCTACGGTAGGAAACTTTGTCACATGGTGTGAGCAGAGTTATCTGCAGCTTAATGTGGAAAAGACTAAGGAGCTGGTCGTAGATCTGAGGAGGGCTAAGGCACCGGTGACCCCTGTTTCCACCCAGGGGGTCAGTGTGGACATGGTGAAGGATTACAAATACCTGGGGATACGAATTGACAATAAACTGGACTGGTCAAAGAACACTGAGGCTGTCTACAAGAAGGGTCAGAGCCGTCTCTATTTCCTGAGGAGACTGAGGTCCTTTACCATCTGCCAGACGATGTTGAGGATGTTCTACAAGTCTGTGGTGGCCAGTGCTATCATGTTTGCTGTTGTGTGCTGGGGGAGCAGGCTGAGGGTAGCAGACACCAACAGAATCAACAAACTCATTCGTAAGGCCAGTGATGTTGTGGGGATGGAACTGGACTCTCTCACGGTGGTGTCTGAAAAGAGGATGCTGTCTAAGTTGCATGCCATCTTGGTCAATGTCTCCCATCCACTACATAATGTACTGGGTGGGCACAGGAGTACATTCAGCCAGAGACTCATTCCTCCGAGATGCAGCATAGAGCGTCATAGGAAGTCATTCCTGCCTGTGGCCATCAAACTTTACAACTCCTCCCTTGGAGGGTCAGACACCCTGAGCCAATAGGCTGGTCCTGGACTTATTTCATAATTTACTGGCGTAATTTACATATTACTATTTAACTATTTATGGTTCTATTACTATTTATTATTTATGGTGCAACTGTAATGAAAACCAATTTCCCCCAGGATCAATAAAGTATGACTATGACTATGACTATGACTATCTGCAAAGATTTAAGTGACAAGTACATGGATAGGATAATAGGCCAAATGCAGACAAATGGGACCAGCTCAGTTTGGCAACTTAGTCAGCATGGAATTGTTGGACTGAAGGGACTGTGTTCTGTGCTGTATAATTCTGACTCTGACTCTGTTCACTTTTCATGGCTCACCTTTCCAAAGAGAGCATCCAATCTGCTTGACAAAATTCACTAATGGGTTGATCAAAAAGGCACGCTTTTCTATGGGATCTACCATACCCTGAGTTTATCACAAAGTGATTTATGAACAATTTAAATGTAGCGATGCTTGTAATATGCATTTCATGTCACCTATAGCTTGAAACAGAACAAATTGGAGGTGATATCTGGATACACCTTAGTGTTGGCACAGATACTGGTTGCTGACAGTAAAACAGGATCATTCCACCATTACAAGATTACCAAAGCTGAGAAAGTCATTATTCCCAACTAAGTAGAAGTATACATTGTGATTCTGTCTCCCTTGTTGCATGGATATTGGTGTCATTCTGTTCACAGTTCGCCCTTCTCTGTCGCTCATCTTTTTATTTCTTCTCCGTCATACCTAGAAATTGTCAGACTTACACTCTTCATGCAGACTGTTGTTTTAAACGACTGAGAAATACTATAAAATTATCTTATTATCTTTCTAGACCTTTTATGAATGTCTTTTATGCACACTTTGAAAGAGAGAATGTAGCTATAGCTGCGTGAATCCCTGAAGCATCTTCTGACCCAGTAATATGCGACTCAGAGGCTGACATCACAACACGTTTTAAAAGGGTGAACTCCTGCAAGGCGTCAAGGCCCAATGGTGTAAATGGCAGGGTACTGAAAAACTGTGCCAACCAACATCCGACTGGCTGGAGTGCTCAAGGCAACCTTCAATCTCTCACTGCTGCAGTCACCTGCTTCAAAGCGGTATCAGTCATACCGGTGCCCAAGAAGACCAGGGTAAGTTGTCTCAATGACTATTGTCCAGTAGCTCTCGCATATACTGTGATGAGGTGCTTTGAAATGGTTAGTCGTGGATAGAATTAACTCCTGCCTAAGCAAAACCTGGACCCACTGCTATTTGCCTCCTGCTACAATAGGTCTACAGTGGATGCAGTCTCACAGGCTCTCCACTCAGCCTTGAACAACAGCAATATCTTTGTCAGGCTCCTGTTCAACATTCAGCACCACCATCCCTCAGTAGTGATCAACAAGATTCAAAATCTGGGTCTCTGCATCTGGATGATTACCTCCTTGGTGGGAGACCACAGTCTGTGCGGATTAGAAATAACATCTCCTTCTCGCTGACAATCAACACCAGTGCACCTCAAGGATGCATGTTTAGCTCACTGCTCTTCTCTCTCGACACCATGACTGTGTGGCTGCGCAAAGCTCAAATGTCACCAATAAATTTGCCAGTGACACAACTGCAATCCCAGCATCCTCTGTAAGGAGTTTCTGTACGTCCTCCCCATGGAAAGCGTGGATTTTCTCCGCTCCATTTTCCTTCCACACCGTCCAAAGACAAACCAGGGAGGTTAATTGGTCATTGTAAATTGCCTGTGATTAGGTTAGGGTTAATTGAGGATTTTATGTGACTGCAGAGGCATGGCTCAAAGGGCTTGAATGGCTTGTTCCACATTGTATCCCTAAATAAATAAACAATAAATGAACTGTTGTCGGCAGAATCTCAAACGTTATTAAGGTGGTGTACAGGAGTAAGATAGATGGGCTGGTTGAGTTGTGTCGCAACAACAAGCTTGCACTCAATGTCAGTTGAACAAAGGAATTGATTGTGGCCTTCAGCACGGGGAAGTTGGGAAAACACCCAGCAGTCTTTATTAAAGAGTCAGCAGTAGAAAGGGTAACCAATTTCAAGCTTGTGGGTACCCACATCTCTGAAGATCTATCCCGGGTCCAATATATTGGTGCAATTACAAAAAAGGCATGGCAGCAGCTATATTTCATAAGGAGTCTGAGGAGATTTGACATGTCGTTAGATACTCTACAAAGTTTCTACAGATCTCTGGCAGCATTCTGACTGGTTACATCATTGCCTGTTCTGGAGGCGCCAATGCAGGATCGAAAAAAAACTGCAGACTGTTGTAAACCCAGCCAGCCCCATCATCAAGGAAATATTCGAAAGATGGTGCCTCAAAAAGGCAGCATTTATTATTAAGGACCCCTGCCACCTAGGACACGCCCTCCTCTCATTGCTACCATCAGGAACCTGAAAACTCGCGCTTAAAGTTTTAGGAACAGCTTCTTCCCTTCTACCATCCGATTTTAAACGGTCCATGAACACATGAACACTACCTCACTGTTTTGCTTTCTTTTTCACTATCTATTTCTTACTGTAACTTTTAATAATTTTTGTGTATTGCACTGTACTGCTGCTGTAAAACAAAAAAATTCACAACATATGTCAGTGATAATAAACCCTGATTCTGATTCCTAAACATGCTTACTTACACAGGTTTGAATAACACAACAATTAAATATCCCCACTTCACTTCCTCCACTTCCCATATCCCTGTGTGGGTCTAGTTATTTTGCATACCTGACCATTTTGTATGTGAGGTCTTTATACTCTTAGATTAGTTGAGCCCTCACTCGATATTCCTACATGTTTATTTACAACAAAGCTCTGTAACAAAAAGAACTAGTAATTATAAAAAGCTTTCGACAACTCAGATTTCCAGATAAGCTTTAAAGTTAAAAGAGCACTTTTGAAGTAAAGTCACTGTTGCAAGGTGTAAATGTGGTTGCCAATTTGCCTACAAAGTTGCATAATTGAGGTGGTAGAGTGGCACAATGGTATGGTTACTATTTCACTTTAGATTCAATCCTGACTTCTGGTGCTGTCTATTTGGAGTTTGCATATTCTCTCTTAAACCTCATGGGTTTTCTCCAAGTACTCTAGTATCCTTCTATATCCCAAAAATGCGTGGGTTGGTATGTTAATTGGTCAATGTAAATTGCTCCTAGTGTATAGAGGAGTGGTAGAATCTGTGGGGAAATTGATGAAAATGTGGGGAGAATAAAATGAGTTAGGACAGAATTAGTGGAAGAGGTTGCTCGTTGGTCAGCGTGAACTCAGCGGGATGATGCGTTGTATTCTATTTGACTCGAATCAGCAATGAATTAGGCAAGCAAAATATCTGTTTCAGTGATGGTGGTGGAAGAACTAACCAGAGTACTGAGGACAAATCTCTGACCATTTTACAACATTCTGCCATAGCATTAGGTAGGACTTTGAGTTTAACATATTATCATAGACTCCACCAACAGCACATAATTCTGCTCAAATGACTCTGCAGAATCTCTCCAATCTATGGAGTTGGACTAAAACCAATAGAAGTAGGAGTGATGCTCCTGATCAAAACTGACAGTCATTTGGAGTTGAAATTACTATTCTTTATCTCCTACCCAAAAGTGGTAAAATAATTGTAAAATCTTCGAGCCAATTCACCTGAGATGATCAAACTCTGATGACCAAAAATACTTTTGATTCCTGTGGAGTAGTACTATATTGATCAGTACATTTTCAAATTAACTATCAGGATTTTAAAGTATTCATATTTATATTCTTACTTGCTTTCTGCCTCATAAAATTACATGAACAATACATGTTTGTGAGATCTTTGTACAATTTTGGCTTTTACATACTGTATGCCAACGGTTTTGAAAATGAATTAATGGTGATCAGCGATGCAGACCTTTTTATCTAGGTATTGTGTTCACGGTTATAAGCTGAATAGCACATTTCCTGCTAAACAGGATACTGGTGACATCATCAGAATACAACCTGCTGGACTCACTGAAATGCTCCCACTCCCAAAACAACAAAAACAACTTCAATAAATTAACAAAAGCTGCCAACTCAAAAGGACACTAACTTGCTCTTTAAATGAACCTTTCATTAGCACTGTCAAAACATGTTTTTAAAAATTCTGACTGATAACTGAGAGTGGTTCAATTTTAAAAATTATTCAAAAATTTTAATGTTTTAAAAAAATGGATAAAAGCCTTAAAAAATGTTCACCTAGCATGTTATCCTTGGTCAGGGGTGCTAAGTGGATCATGCTGTATAGATATACTGTAAATGTGAATAATGTGTTTAATTTACATTTTTCTTGTGATGCTATACATCTGTGATGCTGCTGCAACTAAGTTTTTCATTTCACCTGTGCATATAGGTACCAAAGCAATGGCAATAAGTTTGATTTTGACTTTGAAAACTATTCTTTCGAAGTCAATGGACTGGGTTTGAGTGCAACGTTTTTATGAGACTATACAATTCTAGATTCTTTGGAACTTCTAGACACTTGTTTTTGGATCATATATACATATATATCATAGCCCCATGTGAAAGTGTGATTCGATTAAAAATAATTTTGTTGCCTAAACACAAGGCAAACAAACATAAATAGTTTTGACTTCAAAATAATTGGTAGATATTTGGAGCTTAGGACAATGGAGTCTAACAGCAGCTCCTTTGCTTGCATCTTCAGAAACAGCTCTATTTCCATCTTTGATATCTCTTTTATTTCCTTTTCAGGGTTCTTTGGAAGACCCTGACCTGGAGTTACACGCTGATTTCGGTTCTTTACAGAAATGGGACCTGCTCTCAGGGGCTCATGACCAGTTGCTTTTCAATATGCCAGAGACGCAGCCTGGAAGACTAGCGCACCCTCAGGGTGCCGGATTTTCGTGGCTCTGGAGGCGGGCGGACTTGAGGTCAGTGCCACTGCCTGATGTGTTGTGGGAGATGGAAGATTGAAAGCAGTGAGCTGGCTGCTGGCTGTGTGCCAGAGACCTGAGTTCTTGGGGCACAGAGCTCGGAAAAAGTGACGCAACAGACCTTTAACACCGTAAATCAGCGAGTTGTTTTGTATGTTTCCCCTCTCACTGTGAAACGGAGACACCTCTTTTTCCCTTATTAGGGAGATAGAGCATCTGTGGTATGTCGAATTACCGGGTGAACGAGTAGTCGTCGGGGTACTGCAAGTCTGTGTCTTTATTAATCCCTTGCTGCACGCTTGAGTGCTCAGTGGGAGGGGGGGTGCCGATGTTTTTTGCTGGTGGGGGAGGGGTGGTCGTTGCTTTGTGGCTGCTTATGCATGGGAGGGGGGAGTTGGGAGGGGTTTGGGGTTCTAACATTTAACTGTCATTCATTCTTTGGGGCACTCCTCTGTTTTTGTGGGTGTTTGTATACCTTTGACATGAAATGGACTAATTGAAATCAGTTTGGTAACCATTGACTCCACAGCCCACAACTTGAGGCAACGTTAAAGGAAGACAGCAGAGAGAAGGTTATGAAAATAGACATGTGGGTGGGAGACGGTGGATTTGATCTTGTTATTCCTGCTCTTTTGTATCAGGCAGATAATTGGAGAATGTGACAATGGCTTGCGAATAATGAAAGAAACAGAATGGTAGTGGTACTGTACTTGGTATGATTGTTCCATGTTTCTGCTTGTTACTTTCAGAAGGTAGCACATTGACAGTTCAGGTGACTGACCCTAACCCTAATCCTGAATTCATCTTACAATTAGAGATCAAGTCATCTCAAGCAATTTAAGCAGTCTTTACAAGAGGTTGATGCAGCATCAGGACCAGAAGAGAGCAGCATCAAAGAAATGAAATGGAGTACAGTTGAAGGGAATGAAGTATCTAACGGGAGGGAAAGCAGAAAAAAATGATAAAGGCATTTGTAGTGCAAGATGCCATTATTATCTTCAGCATTGAAATCTCAGAAAATGGATGGAACAGTAGACATTGGTCCTCATAATTCAAAGAAAAAGTGGATAAAACAATAGTTGGAAAGAATATTGGATAGTGATAGCTTATTGAATGGGAAGTTTTTTTTTACAAGCGAGAAGATCTTTCACTGGCAAGGTCAGCATTTGTTGCTCATCCCCAACTACCATTGAGAATTTGGTGATGAATTGTCTTCCTGAATCACTACAGTCCATCTGGTAAAGACACTACAGAATTCCAGGATTTAGATGTAGCTGACACAAAGGATATTTCTATCTTGTAGGTAACAGTTTCCAAAACCCATTGACACTAAAGATACACTAATTGTCCTTAGCCCACCATCTTCACAAATCCAAATTAGGGATGACTATATCCTGTAAAACGTAGTAGATACACATTTTCCTGGTATCAAACAGGTTGACACCAATATCACTGAAGATGAATGAGAATAATTATTTGTGATGGGTGGATAGGTATCACTGTAAAGGATTTGGCCTTAAATAATCCTTGGTTACTTTCCTATTGAAGTAGACCTGTATGTTGTTTATTTAAACACCACAATTATCCTATAATGCTGTTATGCTGTTAAAACCACCAACTACAAACGTTTGTAACTTAGGAATGCTTTACAGTTGTAACCTAATATTTATCTTTCGTTCAGCACCACGGACCACTCCCATTCACAACTCTCACTCTTTACAAATCAAACTGCTAGATTAGATGCTAAAGATCTGATAATATAGCCCTGCTGGGACTGAAAATAATACTCCTACTATTCTGTAATTCAAAAAAAGTATTTTCTTCATTTCCAGTAAGCATACTATGGGAAATATTTTTGGATTACAGAATAAGTATGAAGTCATACAATGTGATTTAGGTTACTAATGTGGCAATTTAATTTACTTAAAGTAAAAAATAAACACTTTCTGAAGATCGATATAGCGGATTCCACTGGATCTCATTACTTAACAGCTCTTCAGATTTTGACATGGAAAAGATTTGCAGAGGTGGGGTTGTAGAGGAAGGAAATTAAAGCCATCTTTGGTTCCTAGCTTCAAGGCTTGCAGGACTATAAGGTACCAGCACTATTCACCTCCAGACTCCTGATTAAACTGATGGTAACCAATTCAAAGATCAAGGCTGGAGTTGGTGAGGGTTGGTGTTGGCACTGCAATAGATCACATTTTGGGGTCTGTTAGGGTAGCATGAAGCTGTTAGAATTGATGCCAAATCAGGACCAGGGAGGGTGTTTTGTTTGGCTGACCAGTGATTGGTGCCCTGTTCTGGTGAAGTTACAAATGTGGACATCCACTGCGGAGTTCAGGGTATCAGGAAGGAGTATTGGCAGGGTCAATGATCAGAGAATAGCAGTGCCTATAAACTCAGGGCGTTCAGGAAATCAGTGATTAGGAGTTTAGAGCATTGTGTGAATTTTAGGGATCAGTGGTTGAGGAGTTGGGCATTTGGTAATGATGAGCTACAGCTAGAGGGTGGAGTCAGAGGGTGATACAGGGTAGGAGGGGTGGGGGTGATTGATTATTTGTGGGTTAGAAATGATCCCAATCACCTGATGCATTGGCATAGCTGTTCTGAACATGACAAACAACAGTCACTGTCTAAAATAATGTGGACCAATTTCCCTGACAATGCTTACTGAACCTGTAATAACATCATCTGATTTGGGCCAGGTTCTAAAATCATGGAGACATGTAAGTGAAACTTACTGCGAAGAGCAGATCAAATTTCTGGAGTGAACGAGGAACTGCTTATTAACTTCAGGAGGAGCAAACCAGAGGTCCATCAGCCAGCCCTCACCAAGGGATCAGAAGTGGAGAGGAGAAGCAACTTTAAATTCCTCAGAGGATCAGTCCTGGGCCCAGCACATAATTGCAATTACAAAGAAAGCACCGCAGCACCTCTACTTCCTTAGAAGTTTGTGGACATTCAGCATGACATCTAAAACTTCAAAGTTCAAAGTAATTTAATTATGAAAGTACATATGTATCACCATATACAACCCTGAGATTCATTTTCTTGCAGGCATACTCAGTAAATCCAGGAACAATAACAGAATCAATGAAAGACGATACCTAACAGGATGGACAACCAACCAATGTACAAAAAAAAAATGAAGTGTGAAGAAAATAAATAAATAAGCAATAAATATCAAGAACATGAGATGAAAAGTCCTTGAAAGTGAGCCCATTGGTTATGGGAACAGTTCAGTAATGGGGCAAGTGAAGTTCAATGAAGTAATCTGCACTAATTCAAGAGCCTGATGGTTGAGGGTTAATAACTTTGACAAACTTTAGAGGTGTGTGGTGGAGAGTATATTGATTTGTTGCATCATAGCCTGGTGTAGAAACATCAATGTCCTTGAATGGAAAATCCTACAAAAAGTACTGGATACGGCCCTATCCATTATGGGTAAAGCCCTCCCTACCATTGAGCATATCTACATGGAGCGCTGTTGCAGGAAAGTAGCATCCATTATCAGGGACCCCCCACCACCCGGATCATGATCTCTTCTCACTGTTGCCATTTGGAACAAGGTACAAGAGTGTCAAGACTCATACCACCAGGCTGACGAACAGTTTTTACCTGTCAACCATCAGGCTCTTTGAATCATTGGAGATAACTTCACTCAACTTCACTTGTCCTGTAATTGGACTGTTCTCACAAACAATGGACTTACTGTCAAGGACTCTTCACCTCATGTTCTCGCTATTTATTGTTTATTTATTTATTAATATTATTTCCTTTTTCTTTCATATTTGCACAGTTTGTTGCTTTTTGCACATTGGTTGTTTTTCTGCCCTATTGGGTGTGATCTCTCATTGATTCAATATGGTTCTTAGATTTACTGAATATGCCTACTAGAAAATGAATCTCAGGGTGGTATATGGTGACATAAATGTGTTTTGATCATAAATTTACTTTGAACCTTGAACATTTCAAAAATTTTTGTTATCAAGTTTCACTTTGGATAAAGTGCTTTCACATTGAAATAATCAGCACTACAGGATCCAGTTTCTAGGCTGATAAACTTGCCCAGCAAATTGTTAAGATTGAGATTCAGTCACTCTACCACTGGTTTGCTGCCTCCACATTGAATTACGTAGGTGGGGGGGAGAGGAACAAAGGGACTCAGGAGCACCAATCACTGCAAGTTTTTGATATAGATTTGTAAAACATAAAACAAGAAAACCAAAGTCTAGAGCTTATTTCCAAAAGGACATTATTGAAAAGTGGTGCAGTGATGTTGAACCCGAATCAGAATTTGGTTGCATTACACTAAAAGTACAGCATACATTTCTGTTCACCATATTATAACATGGATATAGAAGCAGTGGATGGAGACACGGAAAATTAATAATGATGATACAATCAGGAAAAAAAATATAAACACACTGGACAACTTTACCTATGACAAAAGAAGATTGACTAATATAGATTTTTAAATAATGAAAAGCTTTGATAGAGAATATGAACAGATCATTTAGTAATGATATTTTCTACTTGTGGAGAATATCATTACTGTACTAGAGATCATGGATATGAGAACTTGATTGCCCATACTGTGGTTGAAGCAAATAGTGTCAAAACATTTAAGGGAAGCCTTGAACTAAAGTTTATATTGATAGATTGGAAAAGGTTCAAATGCTCCATTAATGCTGGAAATAGACTGAATGGGATAAATGGAATGTTTCTGAACGTAATAAACGATTCAGTTTTATTAAGTCATCTGATGTTCAGTTGTTCATGAAACATGTTGGTACTGGATTTCTGTAGGCATTCCTCTGCCTTTAATTATACATGTGACTGTTCTACCTTTGTCAAATAACTGAGCAATTGTTCACCACTGGTATTCAATTTTAACATGAAGTATTTTTGCTCTATTAGCTTGATTCAAATACGGGACCAAAGAAAATTGGTAAACAGCCTTTTAAAGTGAAATTCTTAACTTTAACTGAATCCTGCTTCTATTGAACACCTTTGCTGTGACTCTGTACCATAACAATGAAAAGTCTCCTTGCCTAACATCAGTCAATGCCCTTGAATGAATTTTATTCCACTAATGATAACTAACTTCTGCTGCATTTAAAACAGTGTGATGATGTGGATTTATTACCTCTGCAAGCTGAAAACTGGTGAAATATTCATTTGGTCAAGTAGAACCCACAAAAAGAGAAACAGAGTTAACATTTCAAGTCCATGATCTTTAATAAGTTTTGATGAAAGATCATGCCTTGAAGCATTAAGAGATTATTGTCCTGAAACAGTCCCTCTTTCTATCTATCTACTGAGTATTTCTCTCATTTTGTAATTTTATTTCAGATTCACATATACACCGTCTGGGTCCACGGATAGTGATCAGAAGCTTGTTTCTCCTTTCTTAGTCCCAAAGATAAGGCCCTTCTCATTTGAAACTGTGCCCACAGAACAGAGAAAGTAGCAGTAAGCTTATTGTGCCTGGAGTCATATAGTGACCTCCCTTTGGAATGGACCTATCTGGTGACAGTTGAGGTTTAGTCATTTAAAATATCCAAATCAGAAAGTGTTGGTGATTACTGGTTTCCTTATGTGAAAAATGGCCAGTTGTTAAAGATGTCAGAGGTTGTCCTTTGAAGCTACACTTCAGAATGCGACAGAAAATATACAGGATGAAAAGAGGAATGAATGACAGTGGAGGATATTTTAGTTGGATCACATACTTATTTTGAAGCAAATTCATCTAACCCAAAAAATTAACCAACATTTTAATTTTAACCAAGATCAGGTTCCCAAAGCCAAATACATTTCACTAAATAAACAATAGGATTTGTCCCTTTTTGAAGTGGTAGGTTATTGTTGTTCTACCGTTTGAACTTTTCAAATATGAAAATAACACAGCACAGTCTTCGTGAAAGTGATAATCTAAAGTATTGAGGTCACTGACAAACGAAAACTAAGAGGTCAAGACTGTTTTCAACAGATAAAATGCCAAAGCTTTAGGGTGTCTTGTGAGCACCTGTTAGGAGAAGATTTTGCACCTTCAACTTCCTTGTGCTTTCTAAATCTCTCATTTGTCGGACTTACAAAAGCCATGTTATTTTCTTGAGCCCAAGAGAAGACGTGCCTCATTTTGGCAGGGTTCAGGTACACCAAGTAATGTTTTTGTTCATAAAAAAATTTACAGTCGCATAGAAACTTGAGAAGTTAATTATAATTTTACTTCCTTGTCTCTCCCTTCTCTTCTATGAATTAGTTATTCAACTGACAAAATGAAATATGAATACTGACTTAACTGAGTGGGAAGGAATTACTATGTGGAAGGAGTTGCACTTCAGATTTGTTAAAAAGGCACCATCTGTCTGAAGAGATATTTTGTAATCATAGTAACATTTCTACTATTTTGCAGTAGAATATGAACTCATAAATGGCTATAACACGACTGTCGCCAGATAGAAGTTTGAGTGTGCAATTCAACATGGTATTGTTTAAATATCGGCTCACTCACAGAAGCGAGGCATGGAAGGACAATAAAGCCTCTGAACGATCCATTATTACTAAGACCATAGGAGGACATGAAACAGTGTAAATTACCAAAAGCCTACTAAAATTTCAATGTTTGTCTCACTGACCAATCACAAAGCAATCATTGCTGAGAGGAAAATTGCAACAAAGAATTTGCTGTAATTTGCTCTGTCAAAATTAGACCTCTTGAGAAGAAAATCAAAACTTAAGCACGAATGCTACTATCTCCCTGACAGAATGTCAAGATTCTATTCCATTACTTCGGCTCTCCCACAATGCCAGCCAGAATGAAAAAACTAATTAGTCTCTTTTATTAAAAACCTCATTCACATTGATCCCCAGTTAAAGTGCTATTTTCATACCAGCATCCTATTGTCTTATTTATGCAAAATAGTCAAATTGCCCCTACCAGAATTGTATGAAATGGCAGTTCTTGAATAAATGCAGGCAAGCCGTCATGCAAGTTGCTCACCTAAGACTGGCCTGAAACATAAAAGAAATCTAACTTGCATCCGCTCATTATGATTGACTGATTCTGGGTGGCACACTATACAAAAACACATGCAATTACCCTATTAGTTCACTGGGCTCGCATTGGCTGGTCTTGCAACAAAGCTCCAAATAAATTAATCGTTGTTCCAATCTGTACAACCTGGCCAATGGCATAAATTAGAACTGGAAATGATCTCCCTTCCCACACCTCATGGTTTGATTTCATTGCTTGCTTTTGCTCTCCAGTATCTCAGCAATCAAACTCAATAGCATCAACAGATTATTCATTTCTGGACAAGATCTACCATGCACTGTATGCTCCATGTGTCCCATTAATGCGTCCCATTAAACAGACATTTCCTTCCCGTTCTTCTCCCCAGGTAGCAGCTTGCGATCAATAGTAGTTAGAATTTGCTAATAACTTGGTACTATTACCTCATATAACTGCAAAGATTCTGCTGAAAGGTGGATGAATTTCTTTTCCTTTTCATTCATAATAAGGAAACAATTTCCAAAAAAAGATATTCTTAAATGGTCATTTCTATATGTTAATTTCTACTTTTTTGATAACTCCTTCCACATTTTAGTGTCATATGTATTAGATAGTGGAAGCTTGCTGTGGATGAGAGAGGCAACAGTATACACCTTTCTTTTAAGAAGTAAAAGGGAATATTTCCAAATAGGAATTTTGGAAAATCACTTCTTTCAACATGCCACTTTAGTTCCCCATTGTCAATATTTCTTAGGAATATATTTTGGTTTTAAATTATGCATTTGTATCTGTAAAAGTAAACATGATGATGAATATAAGAAGGTACTGATGAATATTTAGTACATCAAATTAATTTCTCTGTGTTTATTTTGAAGTATTCTTGAGGTGGCAGGTGAAGTCACCCGATTTAGGGCCTAAATACAAATTGATGTATTTTAGCTAACCACCACTGTTGCTTTACAATGCTCAGAATAAATTTGTTGAAGTCACAGATTAATGAGTCAGAAAGTATACCCTTAGTGTCCTGTGGGTGTTTTAGAATTTTCGTTGCTACTGGCTTCCGTTTTGCTTTTCAACATCATTCCACTTTTTAATTGCGGCAGATATTTGAGTTTTATATCGTTGACAAAACAGGTTATTCATGGCATAAGGAAATTAAAGAATAATTAGCCTCACTCTTCCCCCGAAGAGAGATTTCAAAAGATATTAAGGGAAGTTAAAGTATTAAATACGTGGAATACTCTCCCAATATGCTCACAAGCAATCCGTCTTTTTATAGCTGTGCATGTTGAGGCTCCTGTGTTGTCACATTGGGTGAGCCAGGACACTGAACTCAGAAATTTAAATACAACTGGGAGTTCAACTTCAATTCAATGCTACGACAGGAGTTTCCTAGCAATTGTGAAATCTGGTGGTGAAAAGAGGTGCCAGCTCCACAATATTCAACAGTGTCCTCGTGGGCCAGGAAATGGCCTTTAAGGAAGTATTTGGCCTCCCTTCTTCCAAACTTGCATCACTACTTTATTGTGCTCTGATGTAAAATCTAATTATAATCAAAAACAAAATGTTATTCTAGAGAATTGAATGGTTTTAGTTAATGGGTTCCTTCAGTCCCATTAACACCGATTATTTTCAGCAACATTGTAAGCATCTATCCAATTTTTCAGAACATGCCCCAGGGAATCACCGGAGTAAAGTTTTGCCAAAGCTGTCCACATTTAAGTTGCACTCCAATGTCCCAGCTGAGCTTTGATGAAATGCCTTATTCCCATCTTTAGTGAAGGTGGCGAAAGGTAATTTAAAACGATATCTAAAAATTAGACTGCATCTTTACAGCAAAAGGGCCAAGAAACATGATGGAAGTTCAGTTTTAGTTTCTGTAGAAAATAATTATTTTATGACAGTTCTGAGAATTGTCCCATCTGAAATGTTAACATTCTTGATGAGACCCCAGTGTAAATGGATCTTATTTTCAGCCTTTTCTGTTCAGATTAAATTTTCTGACATTATTTGATCTCTCACTAAATGATGCTATTCAGGTAAAGTAAGAATGAATTGAGGGGTTCAGGCTGAGACAATTGTTTGTCAAATAGACTATTTGCACTATTACTTACTCAGTGTACACTGTTACTTTGTTGTAATAAGGTGCAAAGAAATCTGGTGCTCTAGCATGGTCTATCCAGATTGCTGTGGCAAACAGCCTCTGGTCCTGAAATACCTTATAAGTTCTTCAAACAAACCTCATAATACTAAGGTTATCCTTTAAGGCCTTTTAAAGTAATCTTTCTTATTTATTTGTTAATTCCTTTTTTTAAAAGCTTTGTTATCATTAGATTATTTATACCTAGGTATTTGATTTCTGGATTGTACACTGTTATCTATGGTTAAATACAGGATCATGATTACTATCACTAAAACCTCTAAGATTCCCAACTGTAGAGCTGTTCACTTTTTCCTCCCATCAGCCTTGATGTGATCTAATCTTTACCTTGCTTGCTCAGTAACTGCACCATATGGGCTTGTTTACCGATACTGTATATAAAAACTGTGAAACACAGCAGTTGCTCATTAATTCCCATGTAGACAACAAAACTAATATTTTTAAGTCAAAAAGTTATTTTTGAAATAGTTTTCCATTTCTACAAAGCCTCTGGTGTAGGATGTGGTGCTTTAATTTAGAGTGAGTTTTAAACCTCTACAAATGTATTTGTGTAAAAAAATGACCATGGCATTGATTACTGAAAACAAAACATAAAGAAGAGAAATAATAAGCAAGAATCTTGACCTACCTCCTTTTAGATTTAAGGCCTCAGATGGTAATTGCTTGTTTCTTCATCGTGCTTAGTGGGAAGTGCAAAGGGTCTGGCAGCATACTCACATTTTCATAATCTATCTCAGCAAGGAGTGGCCAGAAACTCCTTCTATTGCTATTTATTACAGTTAATTTTTTCTATCTTCCTTCTTCGTGTGTGTAAACTTTTTCAAAACGACACTGAGACCATCAAAAATGTAACCAAGCTTTGGGAAACTCACAATTAGACTCAGTTAATCTAAAATACCTGACTCTCACTGACCTAAGCTGCACATTCCATAGGAGCTAAATAGAGCTCAGAAACTCCAGCACTCTGAGGAAAAAATCCTAGCTAGTCTTAGAGTATGAGGCATTATTCCCTTAAAGCTTGTTTTCAGCCCACTTATGGCTGTTCAGCAAAAAGCTGACAGCTTTTTTTTGGTAGCCCAAACTAAGATTGTGAGTTTAAACTCGCAATTTGTTTAGTTTCATCCTTTTGCTCTTCTGGTTTCCTTTCTTCTCAAACAAGTTTTTGTCTCGTAATGCCCTTCCCCTAAAGTCACCAAACCAGAATTTTGCTGCAACACTGGCAACTTCCCGTAAACCTAAAATGAAATTTTATCCTGTTCACTAAGCCCTTATTGGCTTAAAGCCAGCCTAACATTCCATTTGAGGTAGGAGCACAGATATCTACCTTTTCTCATGCTTATAAAGACTTAAAAAAGATCAATTGTACAAGAAACTCTGGGCATTAAGTGTTTATTAATCATGGTAGGCCAGAATGACAAAGGCAACCTGTTACTCTGAGAAAACTCCGGAGTTACAATGGTGTGCTGTAGGCGGAGAATACACACAGACTTAACCACAATGCAAAGAAAAAAAATGCAGATTTAAGAATGCACCTGTTAGCACTAACATACTGAAAATTCTTGAAGAAATCGTTTAGTTCCAGCCAATAATTTAATAACTAACTAACTTAACTATATATAAAAAACGTAGGGACATCTTACCTTGAATACTGTCGGAACTCAGCTTAGCTGAATTTTTAAAAGAGAAAGGTGACGTGTTATGTTAACTTGACTGACAAGAATTTTCAGCAGAAAATTGCTGAGCTCACTTACCTGGGGCAAAATGCTGAAAGTAGCAAGGTACATCGCTAGGAGAGACCCATGACCTTTCTGATGTATTCATAACAACACACCGGTTGTGAACAGGTGGCAAAAACAGGTGACAAGAATTCTTACCCCTTTTTTCAGTCAAGTGCCGAGAAATTACTGAGATGAGAAAATTGAACTAGCAAAAGGAAAAGTAATGTGTTCCCAGTATCTTTCTTGTTTTGACCTGTCTACGTAAGCAAATTAAAAAACCTAGGAACAGATTGTTCCCGCCTTCTGTTTCACAGAACCTACCTCAGGAAGGGCTAAGCATTATGTCAAATTGAATTGAAGTTTATAGTAAACTGCACTATCCAATCAGAATCTACTTTGTTGCTTCCGATCAAACCGTTTGGAACAGAAATTTGATAATCCAATAAAAAAAGAGGCATATTTTAAAATCCCTATTTACTTTGTGATACATAAGCAGGCTTAGATTTCAAGTAGTTTTGGGACCACAACAAATAGGAGAGGAAGGAAACAATGCTTCTGAATAGAATATTCTTATTGGTTATATAAGTTCAGTACCAGTCACGCCACCAAATAAATCTCATACAGGGCTTGCCCAGAATTCAGCTCTGTATCCAACTTAACATTGCTTCTGTATCTCCATAACATTCTGATTTAGAATTTTTTGATCCCCAAAGTTTCTTCCTTTGTCCCTTGTATCATCGCTCTGGGTTTTTTTGTGGGCTTACACTTTCTATTCTTCTGATTACCTGGATCAATAGTAACAAAGCTTTCAGCAATTGAACAAAAATCAATTTTCATTACAAATTGCTTTTCAAAACCACTGCACTGCCCAAAGCACTTTACAGTCAAAGAAGTACATGGGAAATGTAGGCCCTCTTGCCACAGGGCAAAGTGCTGTCATCATTTATACTCAATATGATCCTACAAACGTCTTTGGGGTAAACTGACAAATGGTGGATTAGAGATTTGTCACAAAAAATTGAAGCAGGAATGAGGTACTTGGCCCATCAATTGTGTCGCAGGATTCTGTATTATTACGAGAGATTATTTTACATACTTCATGCCACTTTATCGCACCAATCAAATACAGTCTGATTCCCCCAATTATATAGAAACATGGATTGAATGTACTCAGTGACTGAGATTCTAAAGCCCTCTAGGGTAGAGAATTCTGAAGAATATTACTTTCTCAGTGAAGAAAATTCATTTCAGTCTTGTACAGTGAGCCCAGGTTCTAAGCATCACAGACAAGGGAAACATCAGCTCTACATCTATAATGTATTGCTGGTAATAGGTCTGCACATTTCCAAGAGATCTCATCCCACTCTATTAAAATTCATTAATGAGCAATGTCAATTCTCTGCTAACTTTTTGAACGTGAACCTTCCAGTTTACCAAGCAGGAAGCCCATGCTCATTCTAAGCTGCAAAAGCATCACTGCCATACTGGCAAAAAGTAATTGGATCTAGGACTATGCCTGAAAATCTTATTACTCTCAGCATATGCAGTTAAGGGAGCAAACACACAGCAAGAATGGTTTGCTCAAAGGCGGAACCTTGTCTAAATGCCCATAAAGGGATTGTTGCTACAAGGTTAGGTTTCAATTTACTGTATGTTTCCTATAATATAAAACCATATAACTATTGATTCTCTATATGAAAATAAGCTGTAGTCAAAATAAAAAATATTTACAAGAATAAATCATAATGCCTTTTCATAATTACATTCATGGACAAGGTGTTAAGTAGTGTTCAATTACATTTCTTAAAATCGATAGCATTGTGGCTCCCTGCGGTGGTACACCACTTCAATAACTGAGGGGCTTCCTCACCCAACACGGACCCTTCTCTCTGGTAGTAGAAGAAGCCTATTCTGTGGTCTTTCCCCAGAGAACCCTTGCGGAAGCTTCACCTTGCTTCAGTGCATGGAATGTGCCAGTCAGCAGTATTCCTCTACAGATGTTTTGAAGTGCTGGTAGGCCAAAGCGTCTCTTTCACTGAGATGATTATCTTGCAGCAGCACTTGACGTCTTTCCCTGGGAACAGCTTTCTGCCCGGGGAGCTCTCTGTCACGCAGCTGCTCGGGATGAACCATGACACAGTCCCTTACATCCTTCTCCACACCCTCATCTCAAAGCGACAGTCCACAAAGAGGTGAGAGACCATCTCATCGTCACTACCAACTTCTCGAGGGGGGAGCAGTGCACAGTGGGAGTGACATTCCATGCCAGCCCAGCAAGTTCATGGAGCCTTCTGGTAAGATCTGGTGATGAGGCATTCTGCCAGATGGTCAGGACAGTATGCTATGTAACTACTGATGCACACCACACAAATGCCACCTGTGACTTCACCCACCACAAGTATTCATTCTTCACGTTAAAGTTCAAGTTCACGTTTATTACCATTCAGTCATAAGTATACATACGGCTAAATGAAACAACATTCCTTGGGATCCAAGGTGCAATACACGGTATATAAATCACTTACAGAACATAAAATGATATTAACACAATAATATTAATAGTTAAAAAAGTATTCTGCAGGTGTACAAGTTGACATAAAGTGCATACAAAGTACTATAGTATTACTGTTACTGGAATCATAAATAATGGTAGCAGGCTTTTCAGAAGTCTCACAGCCTGGGAGAAGAAGCTGTTACCCCGCCTAACAGTCCTTGTTCTTATACCTTCTACCTGATGGTAGGAGGTCAAAGAGGTTGTGGGATCGATGGGAGGAGTCGTTGACAAAGCTGAGGGCTCTGCGAATGTAGGGCTCCTGGTGTATGTCCTGTATAAGGGGGAGAGACAGAGACCCTGATGATTATCTCAGCAGTCCTCACAATCCATTGCAGATGTGAGGGAAACACTTCTGCTTCACAAGTCCCATGTAGTCCGAGGCGACCTGGATGTACAACTGCCACTTTACCAAGATCTGTTCATTATTATTCCTGGGCATTCCTTTGACTCTGTTGTCCTTTAAGGACATCCTTGAAAAGCAGAGTCAGATTCCAAATGTATATTGAGAAAAATTTCCTGTGAATTATCATAGCCTCTTTTAACCCCTCCACTATGCCTTATAGCCACTTAATGTGCCCAATATGCAATAATTGAGGAGAAGAAATTTACTCAAGTATTGAAGTATCATTTTTCTTTGGTCACACTTACAAATTCTGCTCCAAGCCAAGATTCTATCTCTCTGTCTTATAAATGTCTGAAACAATGTCATGAATAAGACCAGAACACAATTCCATAATATCACTATGCTGCTCCCTCAACTCACCTGATTACTAAAAACTCTTATTCATGTCTTTGTTGCCTCTGGACATAGGTACTTCAACAACACCTCATTCTACATAAGGAAAAAAAAACTGATGTTATAATTACGAAAGAGAAACAGAAAGCGCCAGATATACTCTATTAATAAGAGAGGAGAGTGGACCATGGGAGAAAGAGAAGGAGGAGGGGCATCACAGGGAGGTGGTAAGCAATTGAGAAGAGGTAAGAGGCCAGAGTGGGAAATAGAAGAAGGCAGCGGGGAGGAAAACAATACCGGAAGGAGAAATTTATGTTCATGCCATCAAGTTGGAAGTTGGAGGCAGAATATGAGATGTTGCTCCTCCACCCTGAGAGTGGCAGAAGAGGAGGTCGTGGACTGACATGTCAGAACGGAAATGGGGATAGGAATTTAAATGGTTGTCCATCGGGAAATTCCACTTGATATGGATGGAGCAGAGATGCTTGACAAAGCAGTTTAAAACACAGCTGCCTATGTCCTAACTCGCACTTCCAAATTCATCCACAACTCTATTCCTATTACGAAACAAGACAGAGCAGGTGACAAAAGTGTGGGTAACGGTACACTCTAATACTGTATCTAGTGATCATAATTCCATTAGTTTCAAGATAATTATGGAGAAGTATAGGACTGATCCGCAGGTCGAGATTCTAAATTGGAAAAAGGAAAATCTTGATGGCATCAGAAAGGTTCTGCCAGTTGTGGAATGGGCAGGCAAGAGAAAATCTGCAGATGCTGGAAATCCAGGCAACACACACAAAATGCTGGAAGAACTCAGCAGGCCAGGCAGCGTCTATGGAAAAAAGTACAAGTCAACACTTCAGGCCGAGACCCTTCAGCGGGACTGGAGAAAAGAAGATGAGGAGTGGACTTAAAAGGTGGGGGAAGGGGAGAGGGAAACACAAAGGGATAAGTGAAACCGAAAGGGGGATGGATGAAGTAAAGAGCTGGGAAGTTGATTAGTGAAAGAGATACAGGGCTGGAGAAGGGGGAATTTGATAGGAGAGGACAGAAGGCCGTGGAAGAAAGAAGAGGGGGGAGGAGCGCCAGAGGGAGGCGATGGGCAGGGAAGGAGATAAGGTGAGAGAGGGAAAAGGGGAGGGAATGGTGAAGAAGTTGGGGGTGGGGTGGGGGGCATTACCGGAAGTTTGAGAAATCGATGTTCAAGCCATCAGGTTGGAGGCTACCCAGACAGAATATAAGGTGTTTTTCTCCAACGTGAGTATGGTCTCATCATGACAGTAGAGAAGGCAATGGATAGACATATCGGAATGGGGGTGGTAAGTGGAATTAAAATGGGTGGCCACGGGCAGATGGAGCATAGGTGAATTAAATTGGGTTGACTGTACCTTTTTCCATAGATGCTGCCTGGCCTGCTGAGTTCCTCCAGCACTTTGTGGGGATTGGGACAGGTTGTTTTCTAGCAAAGGCATGCTTGGTAGGTGGGAGGTCTTTCAAAATTAAGTATTGAGATTAAAGACTTTGTATGTTGCCGTTAGAATAAAAGGCAATGATAACAAGTCTAGGGAATCTTTATTTTTAGGAGTATTAAGGCCTTGGTTAAGATGAGGAAGGAAGTGCAAAGCAACAGGCAGCAAGGAGCAAATGAGGCGCTTGAGGAGTATGAGAAATGCAAAAAAACACTTAAGAAGGAAATCAGGAGGGCTAAAAGAAGGCAAGAGATTGCTCTGGTAGACAAGGTGAAGGAGAATCACAAGTGGTTTCACTGATATAATAAGAGTAAAACAATAGCAAGGGACGAAATTGGTCCACTTGAAGATCAGCAAGGTTCTCTATGCATGGAGCTGAAAGAGGGTGAGGACATTTTAAATGGATGTTTTGCATCTGTATTTATTCAGCAGATGGGCACAGAGTCTATAAGACTAGAGCAAAACAGTAGTGAGAATATGGACCTTGTCTGGATTTCAGAACATAGAACGTAGAATAGTACAGCACAGTACAGGCCCTTCGGCCCACAATGTTGTACTGGCCCTTAAACCCTGCTTCCCATATAACCCCCCACCTTAAATTCCTCCATATACCTGTCTAGTAGTCTCAAGAGGAGGTACTTGCTGCCTTGAGGCAAGTTAGGTTGGGTAAGTCCCTAGGACCTGACAAGGTGTCCCCTCAGACCTTGTGAGAGGCCAGCGAAAAAATTGCAGTGGCGCTGGCAGAGGTATTTAGAACGTCCTTAACCATGGTCGAGGTGCTAGAGGACTGGAGTATAACTAATGTTGCTTCCTTGTTCAGGAATGACTCTAAGAATAAGCTGGGAAATTTTAGGCCAGTGAACTTGACATCAGCAATGTATAAATTATTGGAAGGTATTTTAACAGACAGGATATATAGTAAGTATATGGATGGACAGGGCCTGATTAGAAATAGTTAGCATGGTTTTGTGCGTGGTAGGTTATGCTTAATCAATTGTATAGAGTTTTTCAAGGAGGTTGCCAAGAAAGTTGATGAATGAAGGCAGTAAATGACATTTACATGGACTTTAGCAAGGCCTTTGACAAAGTCCCACATAGGAAGCAGGTCCAGATGGTCCAGTTGCTTGGCATTCAGGATGAAGATGTAAAGTGGATTCAACATTGACTCAGTGGGAGGAGCCAGAAAGTGACAGTAGATGGTTGTCTCTTTGACTATAGGACTAGAGTGATGTGCCACGGGGGTCGGTGCTGGGTCCATTGTTGTTTGCCATCTATATTCATGATTTGGATGATGATGTGATAAACAGGATTAGTAAATACGTGGATGACACCAAGGTGTGGGGCATAATAGACAGCCAGAAAGGCTATCAAAGTTTGCAGTGGGACCTGGACCAGTTGGAAAATGGACTGAAAATTGGAAGATGGAATTTAATGCAAACAAGTGCGAGGTATTGCACTTTGGGAGGACAGACCAGAATAGGATACATATGTGACTGCTAGGGCAATGAGTTGTGTGGTAGAATAAAGGGTTTTGGGAATACAGATCCTCTAATTCCTTGACAGTAGTGTCAGAGGTGGATAGGGTCGTGACACAATGGCATTCATAAATCAAATTACTGAGTACAAGAGTTGAGATGTTATGTTGAATTTGTATAAGATGTTGATGTGTCCAAATTTGGAGTACTGTGTGCAGATCCGGTCACCTACCTACAGGAACGATATCAAAAAGATTGAAACAGAACAAAGAAAATTTACATTATTGGGATTTGAGGACCAGGACTTTTTTCCCCTGGTGTGCAGGAGAGGAGGGGTGATTTGATAGAGATATATTATATGAGGAGGGATATAGATAGAGTAAATGCAAGCAAGCTTTTTTCCACTGAAATTGGGTGAAGCTAGAAGTAGGTACCATGGGTTAAGAGTGAAATGTGAAATATATAAGGGGAATCTGAGGTGGTGCGAGTGTGGGACATGCATCCAGTAGAAGTGGTGGAGTTGGGTTTGATTGCAACTTTTAAGAGAAGTTTGGATAAGTACATGGATGGGAGGATTAGAGGGTTATAGTCCAGGTTCAGGTTGATGGCGCTAGGCAGAAAAACAACTTGGCATGGACTAGATGAGGTGAAGGGCCTCTTTCTGTGCTCTAGTATTCTATGACACTATGACTCCAGTGCTGTATTGGTTTCTGATTATGGAACAATTCATTTGAAAAATATTTGCTTTCAAATCTCTCCATAGTCTAGTCCCTCCAAACAGCTACAATCTCTCCGAGCTTTACAAAGATTCAGATTTCTGCAGTTCTCCTATTCTGGGTTCTTCATCATCTCCAAGTATTTAATACCTCTGGTTATAGCAGTCATGTTTTCAGCTGCCAACATCATAAGCTCTTGAGCTCCTTCCTCATACCTCTTTTTCCTACAAAATAGTCTATATCTTTGACCTATCTTTTCACCATTGGCTAATTTTGCTTCAAAATGCACATGGTGTGCCTTGAGATAATTTACAATGTTGAAAACATTACGTACCTAGCAGCCCATGAGCCTCTGCAGCCAGCATATCATTCTCTAGAACTACCGCAATAGGAATCCTATCACAAAACACATCTTTACCTACATCCCTCCCACATCTCCTCTTTCTGCAGGGATCGCTCCCTCTGCGATTCCCTTGTCCATTTGTCCCTCCTCACTAATCTCCCTCCTGACACTTATCCCTGCAAGCACACAAAGTGCTACACCTATTCATTCACCTCCTCTCTCACCTCCACCCAGGGTCCCAAACAGGTGAGGCAACACTTCACCTGCAAATCTGCTGGAGTCACCTATTGTAGCTGGTGCTCCCAATGTGCCTTCCTCTGCACTGATGAAACCCATTGCAAATTGGGAGACCGCTTCATCAAGCACCCCCGCTCCACCTGCGAAAAGTGGAACTTCCTGGTGGCCAACATTTTAATTCCCATTCTGACACATTGGTCCAGGGCCTCCTCTTGTGCCAAGATGAGGCCACCCTCAGGGTGGAGGAGCAACACCTGAGTATCCTGTTGTATTCCATCTGTGTAACCTCCAACCTGATTGCATGAATATCGATTTCTTCTTCCACTAAAATTTTCCCCTCCCCCTCCCCTCTTCTTCTATTCACCACTTTGGCCTGTTACCTCCTCTCACCTGCCTGTCACCTTGCCCTGCTTCTTCCCTTTCTCCTATGCTCCACTCTCCTCTCCTGTCAGATTCCTTCATCTCCAGTCCCTTTAACTCTTCTACTCACCTGCCTTCACCTATCACCTTGTTGCTATCCTTCTGCACCTTCTCCACCTCTATTCTGGTGTCTCACCCCTTCCTTTCCAGTCCTGAAGGAGGGTCTCGACATGAAATGTTGACTGTTTGTTCATTTCCATAGATGCTGCCTGACCTGCTGAATTCCTCCAGCATCTTGGGTATGTTGCTTTGGATTTCCATCATCTGCAGAATTTCTTGTGTTTAGTACATAAATGCTTGTTGTTGAGTCTACTGCCAAGACTTTCTAAAACCCCACAATGTGTCAGCACATGATGATACTTGGTGCTATTACAAATTATCAAAGTGAGAAAATTAATGAAAATAGTTTTATAAAGCTATAGTGCCCATGGTATAAGAATAGTATAATAAATACATAATATTTCTTACGTTAAAAACTTAAGATTCCTGCAGTAGGTAATAGATATAAATCTAAAACTATATAAATCTCAAATATCACAGGCACAATAACTGATGCACAGCAAAATGGCTGATCTTTGATGGGCCAATAGTGGAAAGGTTACAAATGGCTTCAGTGCCACAGGACGGAGTTGAAATATTAATCAATGTTCTGTTTCCTGGATGATATTCATTGCAAACACCAAGTGTGTGGAAATTGAGTCTGCCTTTTTGTTTCTTGCAGCTAGCATGCTGTAGTCCCAATGTAAATCATATCACAGCAAGTTAGGATAATAGTGTCACCAACATTGTTGCTTGCAAAGTCATACCATGGAGAGATGTCCCATGCACTGGCATGATGCACCCATCAAAGTTTGTGGAACAGTGGTACTGTGTCAGGATGGAGAAGTCTAGGGAATGAGCAATGTTGATAATGTTGAGGTCTCAGGATATCAGGTCAAACATGGGCAGGGGAAACCTATATTGATTACCAGCCTCTCAAGAGTGAGCACCCCTGTATGTATGCAAATGAGATTCATTCCTATGCCTTCTCTATAGAAAGTGTCCTTGTACTTCTTACAAAAGATTTTTTTTCACAGAACAGCCTTATGAGCTGCATGGAATTTAATCTTGCAAGTCCTCAAAAGCCTTTTCAGATAAATGTCTATCACTTTCATTGTGGAAGTTATGTTCTGAAGAGGGCTTCGTGCTTTTGAAGTTAGATGACATTGCCAGGAACTACACAGCAACTTTTGCAATATAGGTCAGCCATTAAAGAAACACTTGGTCTGCAGGTGTGGGTTATTTAAAAGAAAATGGAGACATGTATTAGGCCTTTTTGAATGGGAATATGTCAGTTTCATGTCCTTCTTTCCACAGAAATGCTGAACCTTAACTGTATTGTACTCTTCGGAAACATCTATGACCACAACCAGTACAGATTAAACTAAGTAAACAAAATATATTAAAATCTTTAAAATTATAATTGTTTCATCCACAAAACACAACAAATGTTTACATTGCTCAGTCTGTTTATACCCATGAAGATTTTAATGTGAAAATATGAACTAATTTCTGGATGTTATTCTATTGTGAAATTATATAACCCAATTTACAAAAGGATTGCATAACTGAAGCATTTCAGTCAGCAAAAGTTTGAAAGTGGAAGTGTCTTCCGCAGGGATCGTTCCCTCCATTGTTCACTTGTCCATTCATCCCACCCCACCAAACTCCCTCCTGGCTCTTCTCCCTGCAAGCCACCCAAGTGCCACACCTGTCCATTCACCTCCCTCACCTCCATTCAAGGCATCAAACAGTCCTTCCAGATAAGGCAACACTTCACCTGCGGATCTGCTGGGGTGTCTATTGTGTCCAGTGCTCCCAATGCAGCCTCCTCTACATTGGTGAGATCCATCATAAATTAGGTGACTGCTTTGTTAAGTACCTCTGCTCCATCCGTCAAAAGTGGAATTTCCTGGTGGCAAGATATTTTAGTTCCCATTCCCATTCCAACATGTTGGTCCATGCCCTTCTCTTACGCCAAGATGAGGCAACCATCAGGGTGTGAAAGCAACACCTATATTCCGTCTGGGTAGTTTCCAACCTGCTGGCATGAATATTGAATGCTGCTTCTGGTAAGTTTTGCCCTCTCCCCCTCCCCTCTTCTATTCCCCACTCTGGCCTTTTATCTCTCCTACCTGCCTATCATCTTTCCCCAGGTGCCGTCTTCCTTCACTTTCTTCTATGGTCCACTCTCCTCTACTACCAGATTCCTTCTTCACCAGCCCTTTACCTTTCCCACCCACCTGGTTTCATCTATCACCTTCTAGCTCGTTCCTTCCACTCCCCCCACCTTTGTATTCTGGTGTCTTGCCCCTTCCTTTTCAGTCCTGAAGAAGGGTCTCGGCCCGAAAGGTCAACTGTTTATTCATTTCCATAAATGCTGCCTGACCTGCTCAGTTCCTCCAACATTTTGTGTGTGTTGCTATGGTATCTTATAATGTACTGCAATGAGTAGAGTTGACTACTACTCTTTATAGTGGGAAAAGAGGGACCTAAAATAAACAGATGTTTCTCAAAGTGTCATTGGTGTTATGGTGAAAATTTGTAAATTGAAGAATACAAATAATGCTAGAGGCTGGTCATCTGTTTATTGGGTTTAATAAGATAACTTTGTAATCACGCTCTTGTATAGAACAGAGGGAAGCTATTTGTGTTTGTGGCAGTCATATATAATTGTTGTTGTTGAGTGCCATTGAGTCATTGTCAACTCATGGCGACCCTATAGATAGCATAATTCTCCATAGGTTTTTGTGGCAAGGTACAGAAGTAGGTTGCCAGGCCTTTTTCTGCACAGATACTGTTGCTGCCCAGGTTGGGACCCAGCCGGATTCAAACACATGACCATTCCCCTTGAAGTCCATTGCTGATGCCTCTATACCACCAGCTGGCCCAGATATAATTAGGCCTTTACTATTTCTTCTTTTAAAGGGCAATCTCCATATTTTATGCAAATCTAGGTTAAAAATATATATACTTAATAACAAATTATAAACCTTGGGAACATGGAAAAATCATAAGGATGCCATGAAAAACACTATAAGACCATAAGAAGTAAGAGCAGAATTAGCCCATTCAGCCCATCGAGTCTGCTCTGCCATTCCATCATGGCCAATCCTGGATCCCACTCAACCTCATACACCTGCCTTCTCGTCATATCTTCTAATGCCTTGACCGATCAGGAACATATCAACTTCTACCTTAAATATACCCACGGACTTGGACTCCACCGCAGTCTGTGGCAGAGCATTCCACAGATTCACTATTCTCTGGCTAAAAATTCCTCCTTACCTCTGTTCTAAAAGGTCACCCTTCAGTTTTGAGGCTGTGCACACTGGTTTTGGTTACTACCACCAGCGGAAACATCCTCTCCACATCCACTCTATCTAGTCCCTTCATCATTTGGTAGTTATCAATGAGATGCCCACACATTCTTCTAAGTTCTAGTGAGGACAGGTCCAAAGCTGCAAGCGGACCTCATATGTTAACCCCTTCATTCCCAGAATCATCCTTGTGAACCTCCTAGAAACATAGAAAATAGGTGCAGGAGTAGGGCATTCGGCCCTTCGAGCCTGCACCGCCATTCAGTATGATCATGGCTAATCATCCAACTCAGAACCCTGTACCTGCCTTCTCTCCATACCCCCTGATCCCTTTAGTCACAAGGGCCATATCTAACTCCCTCTTAAATATAGCCAATGAACTGGCCTCAACTGTTTCCTGAGGCAGAGAATTCCACAGATTCAGCACTTTCCTTGTGAAGAAGTTTTTCCTCATCTCCCCTTTATCCTTAATCTGTGACCCCTCGTTTTGGACTTCCCCTGCATCTAGTCTGTCCAATCCCTTTAGGATTTTATACGTTTCAATAAGATCCCCCCTCAATCTTCTAAATTCCAGAGAGTATAAGCCTAGTCGATCCAGTCTTTCATCATATGAAAGTCCTGCCATCCCAGGAATCAATCTGGTGAACTTTCTTTGTACTCCCTCTATGGCAAGAATGTCTTTCCTCGGATTAGGGGACCAAAACTGCACACAATACTCCAGGTGTGGTGTCACCAAGGCCTTATACAACTGCAGTAGTACTTCCCTGCTCCTGTACTCGAATCCTCTTGCTAGGAATGCCAGCATACCATTCGCCTTTTTCACCGCCTGCTGTACCTGCATGCCCACTTTCAATGACTAGTGTATAATAACACCCAGGTCTCGTTGCACCTCCCCTTTTTCTAATCGGTCACCATTCAGATAATAATCTGTTTTCCTGTTTTTGCCACCAAAGTGGATAACCTCACATTTATCCACATTAAATTGCATCTGCCATGAATTTGCCCACTTCCACATTAAATCCTCTGGACTCTCTCCAATAACAACACATTCTTTCTGAAATATGGGGCCAAAAACTGTTGATAATACTCCAAGTGCGGCCTGATGAGTGTTTTATAAAGCCATAGCATTATCTTCTTGCTTTTATATTCTATTCCTTTTGAAATAAATGCCAACATTGCATTTGCCTTCTTTACCACAGACACAACCTGTAAATTAACCTTCTGGGAGTCTTGCATGAGGACGCCTAAGTCTATCTGCACCTCTAATGTTTGAACCTTCTCCCCATTTAGATAATGGTCCGCACTATTGTTCCTTTTAACAAAATGCATTATCATACATTTCGCAACACTATATTCCATCTGCCACTTTTTAGCCCATTCTTCCAATTTGTCTAAGTCCTACTGCAATCACATTGCTTCCTCAACACTATCTATCCCTCCAACTATCTTCTTATCATCTACAAACTTTGCCACAAAGCCATCAATTCCATTATCCAGGTCTCTGACAACGTGAAAAGTAACAGTCCCAATACTGACCCCTGAGGAACACCACTAGTCAATGGCAGCCAGCCAGAAAAGGCTCCTTTTATTCTCACTTGCTGCCTCCTGCCTGTCAACCATTCCTCTAGCCATGCCAGCATCTTTCCTGTAACACCATAGGATTTTATCTTGCTAAGCAGTCTCATGTGGGGCACTTTATCAAATGCCTTCTGAAAATCCAATTAAATGACATCTACTGCCTCTCTTTTGTCCACCCTGCTTGTTACATCCTCGAAGAACTCTAACAAATTTTTCGGGCAAAATTCCCCTTTACAGAAACTATGTTGACTTTGACTTATTTTAACATTAGACCCCCAAGGACCCCAAAACCTCATCCTTAATAACAGACTCCAACACTTTCCCAAACCACTAAGGTTAGGCTAACTGGCCTATAATTTCCTTTCTTTTGCCTTCCTTCCTTCTTAAAGAGTGGTGTGACATTTGCAATCTTCCAGTCCTCCGAGACCATGCCAGAATCAAGTGATTCTTGAAAGATCATGATCAATGCATCTGTTATCTCTTCAGCAACCTCCCTCAGGATTCTGGGATGTAGTTCATCTGGGCCAGTTAACTTATCCACCTTAAGACGTTTTAGTTTGCCAACACTTTTTCCTTTGTAATAGCAGTGGCACTCACTCCTGCTCCCCGACACTCACGGACCTCTGGCACACTGCTGGTGTCTTCCAAAGTGAAGACTGATACAAAGTACCCATTAAATTCATCTGCCATTTCTTTGTCCTTCATTACTACCTCACCAGAATCATTTTCCAGTGGTCCAATATCAACTCTTACTTCCCTTTTACTATTTATATAACTGAAAAAACTTTTGGTATCCTGCTTTATATTATTGGATAGTTTGCACTCATATTTAATCTTTTCCCTTCTTATAGCTTTTTTAGTTGCCTTTTGTTGGATTTTAAAAGCTTCCCAATCATCCAACTTCCCACTCACTTTCGTTACCTTATATGCCCTTTCCTTAGCTTTTATGCAGTCCTTACCTTCCCTTGTCAGCCATGGTTGCTTAGACCTGCCATTTGAGAACTTCTTCCTCTGTGGGGTGTATATGTCCTGCACCTTGTGAACTATTGCTAGAAACTTCAGCCATCTCTGCTCTGCGGTCATCCCTGCCCATATTTTCCTCCAATCCACTTGGGCAAGCTCCTCTCTCAGGCCTCTGTAATTCCCTTTATTCCATTGTGATACAGGTACATGTGACTTATACTTCTCCCTCTCAAATTGCAGTATGGAAGGGGAGAAAGAAAAGAAAATACTGGGCTGTAACTGCACCAAATATGAAATAAATTTGAAAATTCAAGTTCCATCAATTATGATAAAAAAAATTACGACAGATTCATACCAAGTGCTCAAATCAGATCGTCGACTCTCTGCACTGATAAAGAGCCTGTGACTCATTCACAAGCTGTTCTCGGTTAAATCACAACTAATCTGAAGAAAACAGAAGGAATAGTTGAGGTCTGAAATTAAATAACATCAGCATTTACGTCCGAAAGGCTCAGCAGAAAAACAAGGTACTAGGGTCCGACGAACAGGTTATCTCAAAAACTGACAGAGATTACAATATGCAATTACTTTTCCTGAATTAATTCTGACTGAGGCAGAGCACCAAAGTCATCTGCTAGTTTAGGCTGTTGCTTTCTCCAGTAGGCAATAGGCATGCTGTTGATTTGCTTATCTTCTCTTCAAGGGATGGATTTCATAGATGACCTGCACCAGTTTAAACCACCTTGCACAAATTAAAGCTAACCTGCCCCTCTTAAAAGTCAGGCCTGCTATGGCTAGAGCCAGTGCTGACAGGTATTCTATGTACATCTGAAGGTGACCTGACAGGAATTTACTGATACAACAAACATGAGAGAGCTGGCTCCTTGGTTTTCCAATATTTCACTAAAAGATCTTGGTTTAAAAAGTGGAGAAGTTAAGACACAAAGATCTTCCAAAAGCCAGGAGACACTGCAGATACATTTCTCAAAGGTAGCAGAAGAAGATGGTCATAGAAGCAAATGCTAGGGTTCAAATACTGAAGACCTGATTGCAGTTCCACACAAAGAATAGTGATCTGACATACAATCAAAATTAGTGATTTCAGTTATTAAGCATAACTTCCCACCAATTGAACCCCAACTCTCAAGCATTGCTGAATGAATTCAGTGACCTACAGTTTCATCTGGACTTATACAAAACATCCTTCTTCTTAAGCACTCACTTGGGTTGTGGATGATTTTGCAGATTTTCAGGTGGTCAATGAGGGCAATGAGGGAAATACTAAAACTCCAGTGAAACCTCATACACTTAACAATGCGGTAGACATCAAATTGACAATTCAAAACTTGCACACACCACCAGCTAGTAAATATGACAGCTAACAAAAACATGTTGATGGCATTCATGATTACATATATTTCTCTTTCTCTGATGGCAAATAATTGTGGGCACAAACAATAAAGTGAGGTGAAGATGCAACATCCCGCTTTCGTTAGGCGCTGGTTCTTACTATTATTGAAGTGGGAGTGACTAGTGTTTGAGTTAGAACAATGGAAAATGATAATATTCTTGTATAATATTCAGTCTCACATCCTACTTCTCCCTGAGCTTTGATCCTCTTCTAACTTAGGCTGCAGATGTTGTAAGCATCCACTTCTTCCATTCCCTCCACCCTCCTCAACAAAACTGCACTCTTATGCTTTCTTCTTTGGGATAGCAAAGAAATGCAATCCGGTGGCGATATGAACTTTAAGAGAAGAGTGCAGGCAAGAGCACATTGATTTCACCTCCATAATCACTTGGTCAGAGAGAACTTTTGATTTGTCTATGAAGTCACGCTGGAATTAAGGAGATCGAGGGGGGATCTGATTGAGACATATAAGATTATTAAGGGATTGGACAAGATAGAGGCAGGAAATATGTTCCAGATGCTGGGAGAGTCCAGTACCAGAGGGCATGGTTTAAGAATAAGGGGTAGGTCATTTAGGACAGAGTTGAGGAGGAACTTCTTCTCCCAGAGAGTTGTGGAGGTGTGGAACGTGCTGCCTCAGAAGGCAGTGGAGACCAATTCTCTGGATACTTTCAAGAAGGAAAGAGGAGAAGGAGCTAGATAGGTATCTTATGGATAGGGGAATCAAGGGTTATGGGGACAAGGCAGGAACTGGGTATTGATAGTAGATGATCAGCCATGATCTCAGAATGGTGGTGCAGGCTCGAAGGGCCGAATGGTCTACTTCTGCACCTATTGCCTATTGTCTATTGTCTATTTTCTATGATAAGGAGAAAGAATAAGAAAGTAGAACCAAGGATGTCTTTGATTGTAAGACCTCCCTTTCTGGAGAAAGATGGCATGACAGGACTGGAAACAGCTCTTTCAGAGTCCAAAGTATGGAATAGAAAGTGATTCTATGATAAAGAAACCTCACAAATTCTTGCCATTGATAGGCATGGAGGCAAAATGGTCAAGGACATTTTGCAGAGGAGGAGGTTAACATTACAGGCTTGGGCCTAAAGGATATAGCTTTGACTTGCATATCTTGGTGCCGGTAGAGTCCAGATAGAAAGTCTAGACCTGAAATATCAACTATCTACTTCCCTCTGCAGATGCTGCCAGACCTGCTGAGATCCTCAAGTAATTAACTTTTTGTTCCACATTTCAGCATCTGCAGTCTCTGGTGCCTCCATGTAGGTGAAGTAGACTTAATTAGCTGGCAATGGTAGGGCACAAATGACATAGTATTAGTGGGATTACAATTAGAGTCATTGTCAATAGGTTGCTGCTTCCAGCAGCCACTGCCACTCTTAAGCCCAATTTATACTTCTGTGTCAAATGTACGCTGTAGGTACTGCGTACCCTATGCCATACCATACATCGTAGGGTGACGTGCACCTCCCCAAAAATGTAAGTCACGTGTCGCAGCGACGCAGACTGCAACAACTGTGATTGGTCCGTTTGGTAGCATCGCATTTCCTCTTACACATTTCCAGTTGCTTTTCTCCGCCATGTCTGTACACTGATGCGAAATAAACAGTTGGAGACGATGAACCAAATCGTCAAATCTACCTGCCGACACCCGAAAATATTTGAAATGCATTTCCTCGTCCATGTCTCTCACGAAGAAACTCAACACAGTGGCATAGAAACCTCATTGCCAACTAGTGTTTTGGCGGTGAATTGCAGAGCGACGCAGACACAACTATGCATGCTCGCTACGGCGTAGGGCTATGCAAAGGTATAAATCAGGCCTGCAGCGTAGCCCATATGCACAAGTATAAATTAGCCTTTAGACATAGCATCTCAATATGCACAGGAGGACAGGATTCTGGGCTGCACTCAGTGTTTAGTTACATTGATGGATGGCTAAAGCCGATGAGCTACATCTCAGCTGGGTAATGATTTCGCTCTGGCAATCACATTTGGGTTTGTAATTTGAACCAGAATTCCTGTTCCTGATCATTCTGGAGTAAACTCTGCTGGGAGTGCGTGCACGTGAATTTTACAGTATATGCTTTTCCTTGATGTTTCCAGAGGTCAGATAACTTGATTGAGCTCATGATCCATGTTAATGTTTTACTAATGGTACCTTGAGCAAAGTTCAAAGTTCAAAGTAAATTTATTATCAAAGTACATACATGTCACCCCATACAACCCTGAGATTCATCTTCTTGCGGGCATACTCAATAAATCCAAATACCATAATAGAATCATAATAGAATTCATAATAGAATCAATGAAAGACCGTACCAACAGGGTGGACAACCAGTGTGCAAAAGACAACAAACTGTGCAAACACAAAAAAAAAGAAATAATAAGCAAATAAATAAATGGACAAATGAATAGGTAGGTAGATAGATAGATAAATAAATAAATAAATAGATAGATAAATAAATAAGCAGGCAATAAATATTGAGAACGTGAGATGAAGAATTCTTGAAAGTGAGTTCATAGATTGTAGAAACAGTTCAGTTTTGGGGCAAGTGAAATTGAGTGAAGTTATCGCCTCTAGTTCAACAGCCTGATGGTTAGGGGCTAATAACTGTTCCTGAACCTGGTGGTTTGAGTCCTGAGGCTCCTGTACCCTCTTCCCGATCGCAGCAATGGGAAGAGAGCGTGACTAGGATGGTGGGGATCCCTGATGATGGATGCTGCTTTCCTGTGACAATGCTCCACGTGGGTGTGCTGAATGGTGGGAAGGGCTTTACCCGTGATGGATTGGTCCGTATCCACTATGTCTTGTAGGATTTTCCATTCATGAGCATTGGTGTTTCCATGTCAGGCTGTAATGCAGCCAGTCAATATACTCTCCACCACACATCTATAGAAGTTGGTTAAAATTTTAGATGTCATAAAAAATTTGCACAAACTCCTTGGGAAGTAGAGGCGCTGCCATGCTTTCTTCATGTTTACACTTCTGAGCTGGGCTTAGGACAGTCCTCTGAAATGATAACCCTGAGGAAATGACAGAGTTATGATGGCACCAGACAGCTACTTTTTTGAGCTTATCTGTTTAATTTCTACTTTTAATGCCTCTCTTTTTCCTTTTCAAGGTGGATGGAGTTCTGTCGAAGACCCTGACCTAAAGCTACACTCAAACTTTGGTTCTTTGCAGTGATGGGGCCGATTCCCAGGGCTTACCGAGCAGTCGTTTCCTGACATCCCAAAACGCAACCTAGAAGTCAGGCGCACCTTCAGGGTTGCAAAGCTTGGCAGTCCTGGAGATTCTATGTCGGTGCTGCCGACTGAAGCATTTGAAACGTAGGAGAAAATGGAATGTCATCTCTCTCTCTCTCTCTCTCACATTGGTGGGGGTGAGATTGTTGCTGATTCTCGAGTTGCAGAACTTGGAAAAAAGAAGCGATGCAGCAGGTTCTAACACAGTAAAACAGCAAGTCATTTTGTTTATGTCTCCCATCTTGCTGAGTGTCCCTTTATTAGGGAGAGAGAAAGCCTGTGGTATGTCGAATTGGTTGGGTGGATTAGATTTTCTGTACTGCTGATCATGGCCTTGGGAGCTTTACTATTTTTTGCTTGGAGGGTGGAGATTGCTGATTCTTTTTTTGCCAAAATAAGTGGGGGGAGGGGGTTGGTCATTGCTTTGCTACTGCTTGTGGGGGGAGTAGGGGGGGCTTTGGGTTTCTAACGTTTTCACTGTCACTCATTATTTTGGGCACTCTTCTGTTTTTGTGGATGTCTGCAAAGAACAAGAATTTTAGGTTGGATATTGTATACATTTTCTGATATTAAATGGAACTATTGAATTTAAAATTGCTAACCCTCTCCACCTCTGATTCCCTGATAAGGACCGGCTCATAGTCCTCCAGTTTCCTCCTCCTGAAGTCAATAATCAACTCCCTGGTCTTGCTGACATTCAGTAAGAGGTTGTTGTTGTGGCACCACTCAGCCAGGTTTTCAATCTCCTTCCTATATGCTGACTCATCACCACCTTCGATTCAGCCTACGACAGTGGTGACATCAGCAAACTTAAATATGGCATTGGAGCTGTGCTTAGCCGCACAGTCATAAGCGTAAAGCGAGTGGAGCAGTGGCCAAGCACACAGCCTTGCTGATGGAGATTGTGAAGGAGATGTTGTTGCCAATCTGACCTGAATGGTGTCTGAAGTGAGGAAATCGAGGATCCAATTACACAAGGAAGTATTGAGGTTAAGGTGCTGAAGCTTACTGATTAGTTTTGAAGGGACGATAGTATTGAATACCAAGCTGTATTCAATAAAGAGCATCCTGATGTATGCACCTTTGCTGTCGTGATGTTCCAGGGTTGAGTGAAGAGCCAATGCAATGGCATCTGCTGTTGACCTGTTGTGCCAGTAGGCAAATTGGAGTGTATCCAAGTTACTTCTCAGCCAGCAGTTGATATGTTTCATCATCAAACTCAACCAAGCTAAGAATCCAGAAAGAAAAAGTGAAAGGAAGTTTTATCTTTAAGAAAAAAATACAAGGCTATCAATGAGTGATCATTAAGCACTACTGTGCTTCAATTTCCATTTAATGTGCAGTACAAGAACCCAGGAGGCATTGAGTGTGCTGTAAGCTCAAGTTAGATGCAACTTTTACCAGAAATCTGTACTTTAAGACATCCAGCAGAATTATTCTTCAATAAGAAAATGAAATCACAAAAGATGAGATAAACTTAAAACCTAGAATTGATGAAGAAATCATCCTATGGGCATACATTTACAGCATTCTTCTTTCTGTCATGAAATAGTAACCAATTGGATAATTATGTCTGCGGGCAGGAACAAGCACGAACAAATTGGGATATAAACACCTACAATGGTTGGTATACAGGCTTGTATGCAACATTTTGGACCAGTGGAAATGGTCCAGAAGGGTTGTATGGAAACTATTATTACCATTTTTCTTAACAACTAATTTCATTACTTAGCCTAATAGGTTAGATTTACCACAGTACATAATTATCTATTTAAATGTTTATTTTCCTTTTATATCATCTCAATGCGTACTTAAGAATGTATAAATAATTGTAGTTTTATACATATAAAAAAATGGAAAAGGTTATATGTGTGAGAAAAGTACATGATAATTGTGAATTCCTTATCCAAATAAAAATAAAATTAAAAAAAAATAGTAATCAATATGAAACTGTATATGGTGAGCAAGTAAAATCACACATAGAATCAAGGAACAAAAGAATTATAGGAGGCCATCCAGCCTGTGCCACTTGCTTGTATTGGCATAACCAAATGAATCAGTATTCAGAACTTGGTTAAATTTTCAAAACGTAATTTTCTAGCTTCCAGAAACAGATGATTCATGAGCACACATTATTTCTGACGCAGGCAGAATGCCAGTATTGTGCCATCTACAGCCAATGCCATTGTTATGAGGTTGGGTGATGCAGAATTCATCAGAGGGCCAGTAATGCAAGTGGCTCCAATTTAAAGCTAGGTCGCACTGCATCTCTTAAAGGGATGTGCAATTTGGCTTCAACAGATGCTTGGCATCATTATGACATTTATTCTGGTGTGAAGAAAGACATAATAATCATTTAACATCAGACTGCGAGAGCTTTAAATGCTCCATTGGAAGCAGAGTGATAGGCAATACAAGGGGAATGAATATACCTTTAAGTGCCTATCATTGCTAGTCTACACAACTGCATTTTACATGATATATCCATCTCTCACTTGCCACAGTTTCAATCAATTAGGTCTCAAACCTGACATTCATCTATGTTCCTCACCAACACAAGTCTCATAACAACATCTCAGAATGTGCATGTAGCAATTTAATCGATCCTAAAAACCAGATCATGCAGATCCATTACACAATTCCCCCCTCTTGCCGAATATAATGGACACACTTGTGGACCAACCGTAATGCAGTATCTGATGGCTGATGCTTCAGTTGCCTTTGCAACACAAGCAGAAGACAGTCTATTGAAACATGCCATGTAACTGCAAACTGCTGCCAAGAAATTAGGAACACATGCATTCAAAGGGGTTTGCAGAATGGCACCTTTAGAAAATCTGATTCCAGGTGTCTCAGTCACCCAATAACCTTTATCCAGTAGATTGCTAACAGTGTTGAGGCATTATCCCACAGTGTGGCTTTGGCTTCTCAAAATCTGTTGATCTCTCTGTCAGAATGACGACGTTTGTATTGACAGAAGAACACCACAGCTATTTGGTCTTTCATATTACCTATCCCGCAAAGAGTGCTGCAGCCTTAACTAAGATGTGTCATTCAAAACCACTGGCCCTAGGCCCAAACTTGCACAAGGATATCATCCAGGTTTATCTGCAGAATACATCTTCATTAGTCAGGCTGCTGCCATTTTTATAGCAACACTCAGATGAGCAAAAACATGGAAAATTGACACTAAGGTACTACGGAAGTGTTGTGATTGACTGGCATTTTCGAGTCGAATCACTTTTTACTGTCATTTCGACCATAACTGCTGGTACAGTACACAGTAAAAGCGAGACAATGTTTTTCAGGACCGTGGTGCTACATGAACAGTACAAAAACTACACTGAACTATGTAAAACAACACAAAAACTACACTAGACTACAGACCTACCCAGGACTGCATAAAGTGCACAAAACAGTGCAGGCATTACAATAAATAATAAACAAGACAATAGGCACAGTAGAGGGCAGTAGGTTGGTGTCAGTCCAGGCTCTGGGTATTGAGGAGTCTGATGGCCTGGGGGAAGAAACTGTTACGTAGTCCGGTTGTGAGAGCCCGAATGCTTCGGTGCCTTTTGCCAGATGGCAGGAGGGAGAAGAGTTTGTATGAGGGGTGCATGGGGTCCTTCATAATGCTGTTTGCTTTGCGGATGCAACGTGTGGTGTAAATGTCTGTAATGACAGGAAGAGAGACCCCAGTGATCTTCTCAGTTTTATGTAATTTGCCATTTACAAATTTTGTGTTGTATATTTTGGAAGGATATCAAAGTTCAAATTTCAAAGTAAATTTATTATCAATGTACGTACATGTGACCACATACTACCATGCGATTAATTTTCTTGTGGGCATTCACAGTAACAATAGAATCACAAAGAAACACAATAGAATCAATGAGAAACTACACAGAAAGATGGACAAACAACCAAAGTGCAAAAGCCGACAAATGTTGCAACTATAAAAAGAAAAACAAATGATAATAATTATTTTATTTTTATTGATATACAGCATGGAATAGGCTCTTCCAGCCCTTCGAGCCACGACAGCCAGTAATCCCTGACTTAACCCTAGCCTAATTATGGGACCATTGATAATGACCAATTAACGTAGCAACTAGTACCTCTTTGGACTGTGGGAGGAAACCAGAGAACCTGGAAACCCACACAGTCATGGGGAGAACATACAATCTCATTATAGGCAGCTGCGGGAATTGAACCAGGTTTGTTAGAACTGTAAAGCATTATGCTAACCACCACCTACTGTGCCGCCTGATGAACAAATAATATTGCGAACATGAGTTATAGAGATCTTGAAAGTAAGTCCCTAGGCTGTGGAATCAGTTCAGGGTTGGAGTGAGTGAAGTTATCCACTGTGGTTCAGGATAGTTGAAGGCTAATAACTGTTCCTGCACCCTGAGGCACGGGACCTAAGGGTACCTCCTTCCCAATTAAGCCAGTCAAAGCTGTGGTACAGTTGCTGAATGGGAAATTGAGTTTATTTCTACTGACAAACGGATTGTTGATCAGCAACTTGCCATAGAGGGGTATTCTCCCTCCTCCTCCAAGCAGTCAATGACAAGGTGCGTGCTCTAACAAAGGTAAGATTCTCCAGCACACAACACATTATGTGGGACTGTATGGGTTTTTGTAAATATATGCTGCTCATATGTGCATAGATTCCATATCAGAGTTATAGCCCTGCTAGCAGCAGGTAGTTTTTTGTCATCTAGTAGACACCCTCAAATATAAAATGGCACAACAGGGTGCTATAAAATTACTATGACCAAGCCATTCTGCAGAATTCTCCATTTCACAGTACACAACCACTGGACATTAATGGATTGGAATTTGTTTAATTCTGGTATATCTTAGACATGCGGCATCCAGAAATCCAGGCATATGCAGCCAATGACAAGCCTGCAGTCATCACAAACCTGCATGCAGTGAAACTCTGATAATTCACTATTAACTAGAACCCATCTGACTCAATGGGACTCCATTTCACTCACCTGGTTCCTGTGTTTCAGCTTTGGTCACTGGGGCCCTAATACCCACACTCTCTTTCTACTAACCTGGATTTGTTCACTGCACTGCCTTAAAACTTAATCTAGGTGTAAACTTTCCAGGGCCTCATTTGACCTTTTAAACTTGCCAAGTTTGTGACATTGTGTCATGATAACATCCTTTCCCTCACAATGTCAGCAAACGAAAGAGTTGGTCATTGACTTCAAGAAGGAGAGGGGTGCATATGTTCCTGTCTACTTCAACAGTGTTGACGTTGAGAGGGTAGATAGCTTCAACTTCCTCGGTGTGAACATCATCAACGGCCTGTTCTGGTCTAACCACATTAATGACAAGGCCAAGAAATCTCACCTATGCCTCTATTTCTTCAGAAGGATGAAGAAATTTGACATGTCCCCATCAACCCTTACCAATCATAAATATGAGAGATTCTGCAGAATTTCTGCTGAATCCCTTACCAATTTTTATCAATGCACCACGGGAAGTATTCTATGTGGATGCATTATGGTTTAGTATCACAACTGCTCCACATGTGACCACAGAGAGTTACAGACACAGGTCAGAACAGGACAGAAACTCCATCCAACAGGCAGAAGATACAAAAGCAGGAAAGCTTATACCACCAGGCTCAAGGACAGCTTCTATCCAGCTGTTATTAGACTCTGAAATGGGTCGCTTGCATGATAAGATGACTTTTAACCTCACAGTCTACCTCATTATGATCTTGCACATTATTGTTTACCTGTACTGCACTTCCTCTGTAGCTTTTACACTTCATTCTGCATAGTTACTCATTTTACCTGCCCTACCTCAATGCACTGTGTAATGACTTTATCTGTATGAACAGTATGGAAAACAAGCTTTCAACTGCATCTTGGTACATGTGGTAATGATACACCAATAAACAATAGTAAAGTTCACCTGAAAAATAATTATTCCACTGTGTGACATCAAAAAATTGCGAACATCTGGTAGCATGGAAAATCTGCTACTCTATACCACCAACGTCATGAGCCGTCTGGATTAATGGAGTTTCACTGTACTTATATTTCCTGCTGCAGTCTAACAAGCAAGAATCTTCCTCTTTGGGGAAAAGGGCGTTTGAGGAACTAATATGTAGCACAAAGCTCATGGTATGCTAAGTTTCTGAGGCTTTCCTCCTGTGTGCTTCTGAAGCAACAGGCAATGGCTAGCTTTTAAACAAACAAAACAAGACTGACAACAACCATGCATTTCTTCAAGGCACAAGCATACAAGAGTGGTCCAAACATAGATGACAAGAGAAATTAAAGCAAATATCTAAAAAATAATTGCTTGAAAAAAAGCAAAAAAAACCTGCAGGTTGGGAATGGTTTATTATTCAGCAAAGGATTTCGAAGTTCAAAGTGCAACATACATTTACTATCAATGTATACATTATACATTCTTGAGCTTTGCTTCCTTACAGACAGTCACAAAACAAAGAAACCTCAAAAGGACCCATTAAAAAAGGGAATTCAAAGAACTGAATAAGAAATGGAAAATAGTGTAGGAGAATAAGCTAGAGAGATGCTCTGAAAAGGAGAAGTGGGACTTAATATAGGTCCCTAGTAGATAAAAATGTAGGATAGATTTTATGGGAAATAAGGAAATGGAAGAGGAATTAACACATGTTCTGTGCCTGTCTTTAAATAAGACAAAAAAAATCCCAGAAATACTGGAGAACCAAGGGTTCAATGAAAATGAGGAAGTTACATAAATTAGTATAATCTAAAAAAAGACTACCACAGAAATTAACGAGCCTGAAAACTGATAAATCCACAAGACTTAATTAGTCATATCTCAGTGTTTTGAAAGAGGTGGCTATGAAGATGGTAGAAGCCCTAGGTATCATTTTCCAAAATGTTACAGATTCTGAAATATAGATTGGAGGGTAGCAAATGTAATCCAACTATTTAACGAAAGGAGAGAGAAAATAGGGAACTATCTAATCTGATAATCAACTATATAATTTACATAGTTGGGAAAATGCTGGAACCTATAATAAAGAACATTACATCAAGGTACTCAGAAAATAATAACATGATTGGGCAGAGTCAATATAGATTCATAAAAGGGAAGGTATGTTTGACTAGCCTATTGAAGTTCTTTCAGGATGTATCACGTAGAATGAATGAAGAGCAAGCAAGAATATTGGACATTTGGATTTATGACAAATAAACTCTTCTCGGGCTTTCAGCCGGGCACAGATATTGCTTATAACTGACATTTTGTTGACTACTTCTGCCATCTGCTTCAGGAAAGATGCCCGGGCATATCTAGACCAGTTGTATTTATGCCCCTGTAGTCTGTCCTTCCTGATTGGTTAGTCCTCATCCAATGAAGTTTACACTCTCCCACCGTGTTTACAATTTAGCTAAGGGCACCAAATATAACATTTTCAAATTTACTGTTGACATGAACATGAAAATCTGAATAATGACACATTCAACAGTATACAGACAAAGTAAGTGAGCAACAAAATAACAGGTGAAGTACAATGTGCAAAATACAAGGTTGTCTACTGACTGAAACACCAGAAATGTTGAGAGCCTGGTAAATGTTAATACACAAAGTGTCCTGAAAGCTAACAAAGATGCAGATGGTAATCAGGATGTTTGGGGGTCTTTACAAGAGTAAAACAGCCTTACTGCAATATAGATGCCTTAGGCGGAGGTTACGTGTCCAAAATAGAAGGCATCGGGAGGGGGGGAGGGTTCAAGTTTCTTGGGGGGGTGGAAGCTGAGCAACACCCTAACTTGAGGGACAAGACCTGACCGACTAGTAGTAGAGCAAGCACTTCCAAAAAATAAGGATAAGGCACTGGAACTCAGGAAGAACCATAGCTCTGCAGACAGTAAGCACCCGTCGTCACAACGCATCTGAAACTCAGCAATCTCATCCAACCTTAACAACCAAATAGACATTACTGGGGATGCATAAATTAGCAACCAGGGTGCCCAACAGTTCCCCTTGATTTGCGGCACAAGGTTTAACAGTTGCAAAGTCAAGTACACCCTCTCAACTTTCTCTACAGATCTATGGAAAAAAGGTTGCACAACGATACAGCGCTGGCCAGCACCAAACGATGAAATAGCGCCAATCAGTGAACCTGCCAACCCCAAGGATACCTCTCGAGGTGTTCAAAGTGACCATGGCTTCCTATGTGTGATCAAGAACCAACTTTGGCCATTGAGAGACCTTATGCGATTCATCATTAATATAAAGGTAGCTTGCCGAGCACCAGCTCTATCCCGACTAACATTCAGATTTCAATCTGAATCCTTGTCAACGTAATTTTCACCGTTGTGATCATCTTCATCTTCGCCTTGTCATTCTTTTGCATGCCACTACCATCTTTGCATCCCTGTCAATTCACTGCTATCATCACCGTACAATAGGTATTCCCACTTGGTGCTAATCTTTTATTTTAATTCATACCCATTAATTGGATAAATTCATACAGCATGATCTCTGAGTTTGAAGGCAGTGAAGCCTTGAATTCTAATCCTGCTAAGAAACAGAAACTACAGAAAGAGCATTAATACAATGTTACATACCTGGAATGTGGTTTTATTCCATTCCTGTCAGATCAGCAATGCCCCATATATCTTATTTGTAATTCTATACTATCTAATGAAGCCACGTAACCATCAAGATTGCAGGAACACTTCCATAAAAGACACCCTGAAAAGGCTTCTTATGGTATTACTCATTTCCAGAAGTTGAAAGAAGCATTTGAGAAGCATTGCACACTCGAGTCATTTGCCAATAAAGCTAAACATGACCTTGATAGTGGTCCCATTACTTCTTACAACATTTCCAAAATGGCAGCAAAGTATGGAAAATCTCATACAACTGGTGAAAGATTAATAATGCCTGCTGTGTCAGAAGTGCTCACCATTGTCTTAAAATGGATACCAGTGTCTTGAAATCAATTCTTCTGAGTGATAACTCTGTAGCTCATTGTATTGATGAAAGGAATGAAGACATTGTAGCTCTATGCATAGTCGATATTCAAAAATAAAAAATTTGGGATACAACTGGATGAATCAACTGTGCAAGACAGCAAGGTGTTGCTAATGGCATATGTATGGTTTATCAGAAACAGAAAAATTTATGAAGACCATGAGACCATAAGACATAGGAGCAGAATTAGGCCCATTGAGTCTGCTCTGCCATTCAATCATGGCTGATCCTTTTTTTCTGTCTCCTCCTCAACTCCAGTTCGTGACTTTCTCCCGATAACCTTTGATGCCATGTCCAATCAAGAACCTAGCAATCTTAGCCTTAAATACACCCAAGGACTTGGCCTCCACAACTTCATGTGGTAATAAAATTCCACAAATTCACCACCCTTTGGCTAAAGAATTTCTCTGCATCTCTGTTTTGAAATGGCACCCCTCTGTCCTGAGGCTACGCCCTCTTGTCCTAGACTCTCCCACCAAGGAAAACATCCTTTCCACATCTACTCTGTCTAGGCCTTTCAACATTCAAAAGGTTTCAAAGAGATCCCCCCTCATCCTTCTGAATTCCAGCGAGTACAGACCCAGAGCCATCAAACGTTCCTCATACGATAACCCTTTCATTCCTGGAATCATCCTTGTGAACTTCCTGTGGACCCTCTACAATGCCAGCACATTTTTTTCTAAGATGAGGGTCCCAAAACGCAATACTCAAGGTGAGACCTCACCAGCGCCTTATAAAGCCTCAGTATCACATCCTTGCTCTTGTATTCTAGACCTCTTGAAATGAATGCTAACATTGCATTTGCCTTCCTGCAAGTTTATGAAGGGATTCTCTTTTGTAAAAAGTTAAAAACAAATATCAACGGAGAATCAATCTACGATGAGCTCAAAATGTATATTGAGGATAAAAGTATTCCAGTTAGGAACATGATTTCTTATGCAATAGACCGACCACCATAGGCCGCCACGCTGGATTAGTGGCATTTATGAAAAAAGAAATTCCAAGTCTGTTTGCAATCCATCATCAACATCTCACAGCCAAAAACCTCAGCCAGCAACTTTTTTCAAGCATGACTCTTGTAATATCTGCTATCAACAAAATTAAAGCTCGTCCATTAAATGGCAGAATATTTTGCCAGTTATGCCAAGATAACGATGAAGAGTTCAAACACTTGCTCCTCACACTGAAGTGCATTGGCTGTCAAAAGGCTGCTGCTTAAAACATCTCTTTGATTTTTTTTTGACACTGTGGTTGAATTTTTGTTCAAAGTCAACAAGAACTTGGGAAACAAGATTAAACATCTACATGGAGATGTGGCATACCTAGCTGATCAAGATGATAAAATGAACATTTTAAATATGAAACTGCAGGGTTAGAATTTCAAATTAATCCAGGCAAAAAGGGCAGTGTCCACTTTTATCAGAAAATTGGAAATATATAAGCAAAACATTGGGAAAAGAATGTTCTCACAGTTGCCTTGCATGGAAAATATGGCACTCTGTTTCACAAATGGTAATTTACAAGAGTACTGCTTACACCTGCAGTCACTGAAGAAAGTTTTTCAGAATCAATTCAAGGACTTGAATGATCTGGAAATTCCACTCTGGGTAATTAAACCATTTCTTTGCCAGGTGGAGGAATATGACAAGAACTTTCAAGAAGAAATGATCAAGATTCAGAATGAGGAAGAAGGAAAAAGTGCTCTTCAAAAATGTCAGCTTTTGTGGTATGTTGCTACAGTGCCATACAAAGTTTCCTGACCTTTGGAGAAGAGCCAAACTGCTCTTCATTGCAATTCCATCCCCTTACCTTTCTGAAAGAGGCTTCAGTACAATGAAACACATACTCAGAAAAATCAGAATGCACTTAGACATGTTACGCATAGGGACTTAAGGCTTTTGCTGTCACAACTTGAACCAGATATTTCAACTCTTGCTAAAAACCATCAAACTCAAGGACCACATAAGCTGCTGTACAGTGCACAGGTACTGTGTAAGCTAGATTTAAAGACAAATAAAAATTTAAAGCTGAATCATTTTTCTCATGTTAGCATATGGTAGACATGTTTTTACACTGTGGGGGTGCCAGAAAGTATATTGTGCCTAAGAGGGGTGTTGGCAATTATGAAGGAGTTTTAGCGGGGTGTTGGCAAGTATGAAGGTACTTTAGGGGGGTGTTGGCAAGTATGAAAGTGCTTTAGGGGGGTATTGAACTATAAAGGCTGGGAAACACTACCTTAGAGCATACCCAGAGTATTGTGTACAACTCTAGTCTTCTTGTGTTTAAAAGGATATATTTGCTTTAGAGAGAAGCTGGTGTAGAATTCCTAGATATTCTAGTTCTGCAGGGGAAGTTCTTGCCTATTTATGGGATATTATGTTGACCAGGTCTCTCTTCTCTAGAGATGAAGGAATTGAGATAATTTCATTTCAAAATACAAAAATCTTAGAGGACTTCACGAGATAGACAAAGATAGAATGCTTTTCTTAGCTAAGGAGTCTCAATCTGAATTGAAGTGTCCGAGAGGCAGGTCATTTAAAACTGAAAAAAGGAGAAGTTGCTTTACTCAGAAATGCTCTAATGTGAGGGCCATATCATTCTCAAGCTCGAAACCCAGACATCCCACCTGTCCTGGAAGTTCTGGGAGTCTCCCAATTATTAATAGTGACTCCCTGATGCCCGCAAATTATATACAATATCCCGGAAATCAATTTTTTTGAGAGCAAGAAAGCGAGAGCGAGAGTGATGACGAGAGGAGAGAGAGTGAGAGAGTGAGAGCGCATGCCATGGCAGTGTTCCAAACAAAGAAAATATAAAACGTACGTCACCCCAGACTACACTAAAGTGTACCCCTGCCTAATAGGGGTCAAAAATAATGACAGTGTTGCTCGCTGCACTGTTTGCAACAGTGACTTTTCTGAGTTAAGACTGTAAAAAACATGTTTAGGTGAGTTTAACAGGTGTCATTTGTTCATTAGCATAGTTAACATTATTTAAACTAGCTGGTTAGCTGCTAAGGAGCTACTCTATGATGGTCCCCACCCCCAGTCTCCAACATTTCAAGGAATGAAGTCTTCAAAGAAGTTTTACAAAGTCACGCCTCCTCTCCTTTGCTTCAAATAACAGACATCCCACCTCTCCCGGAAGTTCCAGGAGTCTCCCGCAAATTGATGGTGCTACCTCCCTGAAACGAGTTTTTGTAGGGTGGGATGTCTGGAAACCAGATTTCTGATTCCAGAAAAGGCAATCTGTTTTGGATGAGGTTATGGATTAGGGATGTGAAGAAGTTAGAAATCAGGCCAGAATCTAGACCATCAAGCACCATCAAAGTGGGTGTGAGATGAAGGACATTCATGATTGAATGTCAGCTGGCCAACCAGGGAGGATGAAGGCTAGTGCACCACCCAGGTCAGCAAGTCATCAGTTGCTTCTGGGATCTCATGTGCCAGGAGGTACAAGAGCCAGTATGCGAATTGGCAAGACCAAAGTTCAAGGCCTAGTCTTCAGGGTCCTGTCATCAGCATGCCCTGAGTTTGCCTAGAGTTCAGGGTCCTCACCCATTGTCATCCTTGGAATTGACATCAAAGATTGAAGCCCATAGGGCAATCGGAAGTCCAGAAGTCGAGGCCCAATGGCCTTGAGTCTACAAATAGTTGTGAGTCCGCTGAGGAAGTTGAAGGCCCAATGTCTGTGAATCAGCAGGCCCACTGGAAGCTGAAGTCCACTGGGGTTAGAGACTGTGTTTGTGCATGGGAGGGCTAGTTAGTAGGAAAGAGGAAAATGGGACTTCTTGTGCCGTTGTTGCTTTGCTGCTTGTACGGGTCTGATTTATTGTGTTCTGCTGGAAATTGGTGAGCTTCTGATTCAATCCCAGTGTAATATCTTCTGCTGACATTGCTTGCAGTGCGTTCTTTAGACTCTGAACAAATGTGGGCATCTATGTTGGGGCTGGAATGTATGGCAATATTTGTGGGCTGCCCCCAGCACATCCTTGAGTGTGTTGGTTGTTAATGCAAATGACACATTTCACTGTATGTTATGGCGTGCATGTGATGAATAAATCTGAATCTGAAGCTCGAACACAGCAAAAGATTTCCAGAAAAACATAAACAAAGATAATCATAAAGCTTCTTAAAAATAATGTAGCATCTCTGCTGACTGTGCCTACTTGAAATGATGACAAAGCATGTGGGATAGCACTGTGAACCACAAGTCTCCACTTCTGAGTATAAGGAAGCCCAGCAAATTTAAAAAAACAGCAGAAGATGTCCAGAGCCTCCCAAACTACCCACAGCTGTCTCGTTCGTGGGACGTTCATTGACTTGGTCAGACTCCCAAGAGCTTGCAAAACCTTACTGGAAGCAAGTCCAAGGGATTGTCTAGAAACAGGATGTTAATCTGGCTAAAATTGCTCCATTATATAAAACAATGATTGATTATTTGCATTCCAAAGTTGGGCTTTCAATCAGTGCAAATGCAAACCCTTTATTACCCTGCATATGTGAGTGTACACAGTAACAAGCAGAAACATATAGAGAGACCAAGGCATTGTTCTTTTAAACAACTCTCAGTAGATCATGCAATATCGAAATGTAGTGAAGAAATGAGAGACTGCAGGTGCTGGGATCTGGAGCAACACACAAAGCACTGGAGGAACTCAGAGGGTCAGGCAGCATTAGGCAGAAGTACGCAATGCAGTTCCTCCAGTACTTTGTGTGTTGTTCCAAATGGGGTGATAATGATTTGCTTTGAAACAAAATCACACATACCTTGAATACACAAACTCAAAGCGGAGTGAAAAGATCCAATTTTCATATGAATATAACAGAGAGCTCTCAGTGCTAATTCCAGGTCACCGATCTCAGCTTGTCATTGCACGTACCATTAGCTTAGTTCCTCAACATGTGATATTTAGAAATTTATGGAATGACTATGGGAGGAAGTGAGAGTAGGCACATAGCAAAAAACATGCTTAAAAACTACTTCCTTCATTAAAACTGTTTCCTTCTCTAAGGGTGTGCTTAACATTATGAGTGAAGTGCAATCACCCTTTATTGCTCCTCCTTGTTTTGATTCAGCTTAGTTTGCAGACAAACAATTTAAGCCTAAAGAAGTGAACAAAAATCAGTTTTAGCTCCGCACATTGAAAAATGCCACCAAGGATGAATGCCCTATCTAATATCGACAAAATAAAACAAGAAAATTATCCAGTAGTCTCATAGTAACAACAATGACATTTAACATAACAATGAATTCATTTTATAAGTACAGAAAAACATGCTGCAGTTCAGGCTGCATCTGTGGGAACAGGAACAGAGTTAACATTTCAGGCCAAAGATCTCTCTTCAGATCTGGGATGGAGAGAAACGAAGTTCTTGGGCTACTGGGCGGAGATGGGGGGGTAGTCAGGAAGGGTGAGATGACTCCATGGGAATAAACTGTAAAAAAAGGTCATCTGGTCTATGACTAAGTGGCATCAGCTGGGGGTGAGGACATAACTAAAGGAATGAAATGCCTAGCAGGTCAAACAGGGCATATCCTTTCTTCCACAGAAAAAACAGAGAAAAAAAAACAAACTGAGCCAATGACAGATGCAGACAAAGAAATTAAGTTACTTGAAGTGGTAGAATTCTGTACTGAATCCTGAAATCTACAAGGTGCTTAGGTGGAAGATGAGGTACTCTTCTTCAAGTTCCCATTGAACTTCAGTGTGACACTGCAGGAGACTACAGGCGGATAGGCCAGACTGGGACTGGAGCAGAGAATTAAAGTAGTAAGCAAACAAGAAATCAGGGTTGACTCTGCAGACTGAACATGGGTGCTTCACAGAGCAGTTACCTAATCTGTACTTGGCTTCTGCAGGGTAGTGGACCCCATGCTGCGAACACTGGAAGAGGTTTGAGTGAATCGCGGTTTCAGCTGGAAAGATCCAGAATGGTGGGAAGGTAGGATGTGGAAGGATAGATGTTGCTTTGCTTTTCTTTGCAAAGGAAAGTGCTGTAAAGAAGAGTAGTCGGTGGGAATGGAAGAGTGGACCGGGGGATCACAAAGAGAATAGAACCTGTGAAATGCTGAAAGGGGAAAAGAGGGAAGATGTGTCTGGTGGTGGAATCTCTTTGAAGGTGGCAGAACTTGCTGAGAGTAACTTTTTTTGGGTTATCCTTATCAATTAGCTGTTTCTCAGATCCAGTAATACACAAAAAAAAACAATTCAAAGGAACTTTGAGAAGCATGAATGTAACTTCAACAGTCAGGGCAGGCTGGAGATGAAGCAGGGAAATTTAATATTAACAAAATATGAAGCCTGACTCTGATCCACTTTGAACATGATCTTGTGAGCTGGCACATGCTGCCAAATCTCTTCAAACTCCTAATAAAGTATAGCCGCCGTCTTGCCTCTTTATAACTACATTGATATGTTGGGACCGGTTAGATTCTCAGAGATCTTGACACCCAGGAACTTAAAGCTGCTCACTCTCTCCACTTCTGATCCCTCTATGTGGATTGGTATGTGTTCCTTTGTCTTAACCTTCCTGAAGTCCACAATCAGCTCTTTCGTCTTACAGGCGTTGAGTGCCAGGTTGTTGCTGTGGCACCATTCTACCAGTTGGCATATCTCACTCCTGTACGCCCTCTCATCACCATCTGAGATTCTACCAACAATGGTTGTATCGTCAGCAAATTTATAGATGGTATTTGAGCTATGCCTAGCCACACAGTCATGTGTATAAAGAGAGTAGAGCAGTGGGCTAAGCACACACTCTTGAGTGCGCTAGTGTTGATCGTCAGCGAGGAGGAGATATTATCACCAATCCACACAGACTGTGATCTTCCGGCTAGGAAGTCGAGGATCCAATTGCAGAGGGAGGTACAGAGGGCCAGGTTCTGCAACTTCTCAACCAAAATGCTTGAGATGCCAAATCTCCTTTGACATATTCATTGAAGCATAAGGGAAAATGGGCCATATTCTTATATCCACTAAACACAGGTCCTTTACCAACGTTGTGGCCGTACAACATTGAACTTTGACAATAAAAGTGCAGGAAAACGTGAACCACTTCCATATGCTGGGATTCATATCTCAACAAAGGCGCATACTGATGATGAAATCCTTCAGTGCGCTAGCACAGCCTTTACTTGGCTGATGACAAGAGTATTACGATCAAAACCTTAAACTATCATAAAATTTATGGTCTACTGATAGAATGTCTCCTGGTCTTCTATATGCTTTGGAAACATGGACTATCCACAGGAGTCACCTATCCCAAATCCACTAAATGAATCACTGTTCAATTTCAGGCTGACATCTCCAGTATTCAGGATCAGTCAGTTCCAATGGGCAGGTTGCATCACTCACACATCTAAACCAAGGCTCTCAAAACGAACTATATGGAGCTCTATCATTGGAAGAAGTTACCAAATGGACAGAGAACGTTCTCAAGTACATTCAGAAACTCCCCTTGACAAACTGCAATGACCAATTGATCGCTCATAATGAAGAAGGAATATTTGGCTTGTCATATAGAACTTCAAGTTAATCTTTTGCGAGCCATCAGAAATCCAGCTCACCTCCCCAAACTACCTAAGCACCAATTTCTGGTTTAGACTACCAGCTTCCCCCTTGCAGTCATCAATATCCTCCTTCCCCAAACATGATATGTAGTCGTTAAAAAAATTTTTTTAATGCGTTTCTACAATATAGTGACAGAAAAACCCCATCAACAAAATGGAGATTTATACAGTGCAAAACAAACATGTCCAATATATCTCATTGGCTATCCATCCCATAGGATGATGATAGTTCCTTTCAAGGAACAGTGCGTGCGTGAATGGATTTTAGGTGTGTAGGGCGTTGCACAGGTCCAGACCCACTCTCTCGACATCCCCTCCAGGATCCAGCAGCATTGTGGGGTCCAAGCCGGCTGGGGGAAGTTCTGTTGCAGTAAATGGCCAGACCAAGCTTCAACGCAAGGGATGCCCTCTCCGCGCTTCAGGGCATGTGTTCGCTAGATGGTCGGTGACTCTACGAGAAGGTTCATCCGCCCTTTGATCCACCCATTCATCAGGTCACTCGTCTGAGTGCTACTGGTATCATGTAACCCAGTACTACCTGTCGCATGGTTGGGTGGTCGGCGACTAAACTGGCTCCCCCACCAGGCTTGCCTGGTGAGAAGGATGGCTAGGCACCCTGCAGGATGAAAAACAAGACCTGTCACGGGGCGGATGTCCAATATATAATTCATAACAATACGGAAAAAACACCCAAAATAAAATGATATAAGATTAATGACCTCACCACCCTCCCACTATAAAACCCCAGGCCAACCTTTTCTATATATAAAAGAGAAATTAATCGGAGCATTCAACCCCACAGAGCTGTAAATATATATGAAAAAAGAAAATATAATGCTGCCTACCAAAACTATAATGTAATTCACAACAAAAAACCGTAAAACTTACAGGAAAAAAAGCTGAAAGTAAGGGATTGTGGTACAAAAAAAAGGATAAACTTAATCTAAAGAGGAGTTATGAAAGTATTCAAGAAAAGGTCCCCACACCTTATGAAACTTTATGTCCAAATTAAGAAGTGAATAATGAATCTTTTCAAGGTCTAAGCAGGACATAATATCACTAAGCCATTGAGCATGAGTGGGTGGGGCATAGTAGTCTTTCTTACATATAACATCTAGATATTTGCCAGCCCCTGACTCTAGCCTGTCTCACTGAGCCCTGATCTTAGTCATGCCCCTTTCCCCCAAGTCTATCGGTTTTCCCTAGACTCAGTCTCTAGCCTTCTCCCCAACCTTTTCAATCTTGAGGCACTAACTCACACCTTGCCCAGTCCGTACAATGGGCATCTGTTTTCCCAGTTCGATGGTGGCTTCCTATTTTTTGTGTTCCCACCTAATGCAGTTAATTATTTTCTGAGTAACTTGACTATAAAACAATAGACTGTTTGCCACAAGCCCTAGCTCCAATTAATAGAGTGTTCTCAATAAATACATGTATTTTTCCATAAATATCCTTTCGACATAAAACCATATCCATCTGTTCTAATGTTCTTAACATGGTGAACCAGCCTATCATGATCTCGTGCATTTAAACAACATTCACAACATGGTTCAACTGTGCTTTTTCTTTTAAAAAAACACTTAATTAAGACTATTATGTTAATTGGTCAAGTGGCTGTGGTTCGTAACTCCAAAGGTGACTGATGACATATTGTCCCTCCCAAAAAAGTAGGTGCTTGACCACCAGGAACATTTGTAAACTATTATGAAGCCTTGACAACTTTGACAAGCTCTTGCCCCACCCTCAACCTAGCAACCTGCAACAAACTGCTAACATGTTCGCTTGACCCTATACTCATGAGAACCATAAGACTTTGAGGAACATTGACAGGTTGTGTCCTGAGAGTATCTAGAACTGGGGAATGCAGACTCCAAATAAAAGGATGCTCATTTAAGACAGACATAAGAAGGAAATTTTTCACTAAGACTATCATGAATCTCAACTAAATTGCTGTGGAGGCAGAGCAAAGTAGAACTGACAGATATTCAAAGTCCGTGGTATGGGCTGAGAGTGAGAAAATAGTTGAACACTAGAAAGTAATCATAGAGTCATGAGTTATACAGCATGAAAACAAGACCCTTGGTCTAACTCATCCATGCCACCCAAGTTACATTTGCCTGCATTTGGCCATGTCCCTCTAAACCTTTCTTGTCCATGTACCTGTCCAAATGTCTTTGAACCATTGTAATTTTATCCACCTCTACGGCTTCCTCTGGCAGCTGATTCCATAATCCACCACTTACTGCATAAAAATAGGTTGTTCCTCAGGTGCTTTTTAAAACATATCCAATTGTACCCAAAGGTTGTTCCTTGGGTGCCAATCATCGTTAGGGGAATGGAGTTGCATTAACATCTCAGAGGATCGGACATAGGACCAGTACATGCAGTGTCATCACAAAGTAGTTTATGTAGATCTCATGTAGCTGCACAGTAGAGAGTATCCGAACTGTTTGCACAACAGCTTGGTAAGGAATTACCAATTCTCAGGAATGGAAAGAGCTACAGAAAGTGGTGGATACAGGCCAGTCCATCACAAGCAAAGCCCATCCCACACTGAGTCCATTTCATACAAGTGCTGCAACAGAAAGCAGCATCCATCATCAAAGGCCCCCACCACCCTCTTCTCACTACAACCACTGGGTAGGGGGAACCGAAGTCTTAGGCCCACACCCTGATTTCAGGAGGAGTTATTACCCTGCAAACATTGGGCTTCTGAACCCACATGGATAACTTCATTCACCACTATTCTGAACTAATTCCTACAGACTCACTTTCAAGCACTCTTTACAGATCATGTTTTCAGTTTTATTTTTATTTGAACGGTTTGTCTTCTTTCATACATTGGTTGCTTATCAATCTTTATGTATAGTGCTTTTTTGTAAAATTCCATTGTATTTCTTTTTTCTTGTAAATGCCTGCAAGAAAATGACTCTCAAGGTAGTATATGGTAACATATTTCGGTAATAAATTTACATTGAACTTTGAAATTTTACAGAATGGTCTCCTTCCCCATAATATCCTTTTATTAATAACATCACTAATCTGCCAAAATCAAGAAAACATCTATGAAGTTATCAACTTCATGTAAGCCAGTTGACAAGTTGAGAGAAATGGATGCAGAGGAAAGAGTGGGGAAAAAACTCAAAGGGGTAGTGTGTAATCAATGATCTCCAGCCTAAGAACTGGAAACCCACACCTAGAATATCTTTTCAAATTCCTTTCTCATTTCTTCTTTTCACTTAGCTTCTTGCCTTTCCCCGTGGGACACTCCCAACAGAAACTTCTTGCCAGATTACTGTAAATGTCATGATGCTATTGGCCACTGATTCCTATTCAAAGAAACTCAACAATGACTCATGAATTATTTACTCTTACCACATCTGGGTCATATCAAGGTCTCTATTCAAAGCAACAGACCTCTCCATGTCAGTTTAGTGATATAGATTTACACCAATAATAAAGGTTGCACTTTTTGCGGATCCTGGGCCAGAAATTACGCAAACCAGAAATGTACCCCCTCTATTGACAGCTAATTTTGGTGATAAATTGCCTTTGTTTTGGATTTCTTGAATTATTATTGAGGAATGAAGGGACCATACTATTTTGATTAAATCAACAGTTCAGAGATATACTGTGTCAGCCTTTGGACACTGGGTGTCGTATATTTCATCACTGTTAACTATTTTCCTTCTTGACAGCTGGTAAACATGAAGCAGGTTGAAGTGAATTTGGGTAAACTTCATCAACACAAACAGGTGGAAGCTTTGCTGGGAAATAATGTCAATAATGTTACAACAATATTATCTCTTGCTGGAGCCCATTGCAAAGACAGATCAAAAATCACAATTAGTGTGTTCAAAGATTTCTAATTTGTCATTGTAAGCTAAGCAAGGAAGGATCTCAGCTTAAAAATACCCATCATATTACAACGGAAATTAGTTGAATAATTTGAAGGTGTTGATGGAAAAGATAAGTATGCATTTGTCACACATTGATAAATTTAGCTGAATAATAGTAATCAGAAGAAACCAACTCAGAGAAACTACTTAACTGGAAAAATGTCAAACTCTAACATCATGCATCACAGTAGAGTATGTAAAACAACATCCAGTACTATCTGAGGGAGGCATTCGAGCTATATATGCTAGGGATGTGTTACAAAAAGGTAATTACAAACTGAAAAGCAGACTATTATATAAGAAACTTGCTTTTTAAAACTGCATTCAAAGAACTATGGAAATTACTGATCTTCAGTAACCCAAGATATACTGAACAATTCCTTAAAAGTGTAGAGAGACTACACTTCTAAATCATTTTAAAGTAGCTCATAATGAACTTCTGTTGTGTTAATTTTAGAACTCTATCCTATCCCCTACTTTTCATTAGTTTAAATGTGTTGAGTGAAAGATCCATTATTATGGATGCAAATAATGTAACATCATTGGCATGTGAACAAAACCATGGACTTTCTATAAAATTTGGTGATGCAGTTTTATTCAAGACAAAAAAATCGATGTTAGCTAAGCTATAGAGTACTGAGGGAGATCTCCTGGTACTATTCTAGGAAGAATTAGGGATATCTCACCATAGCTTGACCACCTTATATCACTTGCACAGCAGCACCAATCTTTTTTGTAGTAAAATATTACCTGCATACTTACCTCATTACAATCTGCAGGGGAGGAGGTAATAACACTGTGTATAATCTATCTGATGTACCTGCATAACAACACGTATTGAAGATGTGGAAAGTGCTAAATAAAAGGAGGTTCTTTTTTAATACGGGCAGGTGTAAGACTAAAGTAACCCTTCAATGTTTAACACTAGCTTCCTTTGAGTGCAGGTAAGTGGAGAAATAATAAATAAATCGAACTGAACCTGAAATGTATTTTCCGCAAAAGAGTACACTGATTCACAGACAGAAATGTTGTGTTTTGGAACTCCAAAACGTAAAATTAATTAAAAGGAGTCCATAATGTGTAAGCTAAGCAAGGAAAAATTTCACTTTTACATGGCGCACACATATGACACACACATTTGACATTCATGCACCATATATGTATAAAACCATAATTAATTATTTAATTGAACAAGAATCCTTGATCAAACAATAGATTTACAATATTACTCAAATATTACTGATATATTAAATATACATCACTCCTCCCTGCTTAGCTATAGACTAACTCAATAGAGAATGCATCTCATCTCAACTAGAGTATATATAGTACATACGTAAACTATATATACAGTACACTATATAATGCAACTACTACATAGACATCCACAGCATAGTAAATTTTAAATTGTCCCATTGGGTGTTAAGGATTTAATTCCGGTGGATGATTTCTTAATCTTGTGGGATAACATCTTTCCTGATAAGAGTGGTCATCCTGCTTGGTAGGTGAGACTTGTGGTTGTGAAAACACTCTCAGGTTTGGGGGCCTCCTCCATGGTGATTGTAGGAGTGGGGTTCTCAGAGTCTCAGAACTCTGAGACTGCAGGAAGTGGTTCTGACAGCTCTAGACTCCTTTCTTCTTTTATCGGTTTTTCTCTGGATCTACTTGGATCCTTGCTTCTTTCCCAGTCCTAGCTTCTTTCTCTCTTTGTCCCACACTTGATCCCTTTCCTTACCCTTGGTTCTTTCATGGTCCCTATCATGGTCTCGCTCACAGACCCGATCCTGCTCACATTCTGTTCCTAGACTTTTTCTTTCTCATGTTCCTTCTCTCTTTCATGCTTTTCTCTTTCTCGTTTATGTTCTTTCTATCTCTTCACTCCTTTTCAACTTGTCTTTCTTTTTCTCTCCTTCATTTTTCTTCTTCTAGTCTCTTGTGAATATCCCTGAATTCGTTACTTTCTCAAGAAATTGGATCTCTTTTATCCTCTTCCATTTCCTACCACTTATGTCATCTTCCTCTTTCTATTCCTTTTTCTTCTTTCTAGGATGTACATCTTGATCATGAGAAGGGCCATTTAGTTCACGAGAGTATTGACAATATCATCTGATGAATCCTCTGTTTTCGTATCTCTATTGACTCCTTTCTTTTTTGGTCTGGTGTAGGTGAGCCCTGCCACAATGGTAACACAATTTGTTCGGCCAGGCCGGTTTCAGTTTAGATGTTGCAATTTTGTTCACGCTAACTTTCATTCCCGACTGCAACACAATTGCATCTCTGTCTGAGGTTTCTATTGAAACAGCTACTTCAAATGATCTTTTAAATTTAAGTTGTGCCTCAGTTGGCAGCTGTTTTTGAATGTTTTCTTATAAGATTCCACAACTAAACGATCTCTCAGTGCATCATTAAGTCCATTACCGAACTGACAATGCTCAGACAATCTCTTCAATTCAGCCACATACGCTGAAATGGAATCCCCTTCCTTTTGATTTCACTTATGAAACCTAAATCATTCTGGAATCAACAATGATTTTGGTTCTAAATGTTTCTGCATTACTTTCATGATATCAGCAAAACTCATTCTTGCTGGTTTGGTTGGAGCAGTCTAAGCAAACTTTATGGCTTTAAATCCAATGCAAAATTAGTATTTATTTCTCATTGACTATTTCATTTGCTTTAAAATACTGCTCAATACATTCAATATACAAAATTAGTTATTTCTTGTGCGATCAAATGCACCTATCTTCTCAATGTAGCTAGCTATTTCTGCTTTTTTAATTTATGATTATTATCACCTGGTTCTCTGTTTATGAACCCATGAATTTGACTGTTTCCTGCCTTTTATTAAACTCAATCATCTTCTCTTCCCCAAGAAGCATGTGCTGTGCTGTTCTTTTTTACTCGACAGTTTCTCACTGCAATTTTAACTCAAACATTTTGCTGCACTTCAACAGGTAGGTCATCTTGCACTTGTTTAAAACTTCCTGATCATCACTGTTATGCTTTGTAAGTCCAAAATATAAAACACAGTAAGTCTTTCACTTCATTTTTACTTTAAGCGAGGCACGCACATATGATGCGGTGGAGCAATGATGTATGCCAGTCAGGAGCGTCATACATATAACCATAATGAATTATTTAAATGAACAAGAATACTCAATCAAACAATATATTTACAATATTACTCAAACATTATTGATATATTAAATACACAAGAACAATATACAGTCTCTCAGTGAATGATAAAATGTGACGTGCAACAATAGATCTCCACAATCTTTTTGTATTAAATGATTATTTGCACAAATTATCAGCTTATTAGCACTATAACCATTTTGCACTGCATTCTAGTGGGAGTTTTTATTCTGTTCCATCGTGTTCTTTCTTGAAAAAATTGTCTCTGCTTTATCTTTAATTTGTGTTTATTGTGTGAATATTGTGTATCTGATGTAATGCATCTGTGATGCTGCTGCAGCTATGTATTTTTTATTTCACCTGTACTTGCACGTACTTGTGCATAGGACAATAAACTCAACTTTGACTGTGTCATGTTAAATCACATATAAACTTGACTCTTGATAGCATCCCCAGGGAGAGCATCTGACAAATTCTCAGGTCATACATGATTCCTTCCAAAATTGTCCAGTTTATCCAAAGTGAGCTCCAATTTGAGCTTTGAAGTCAAGACAGCAATCAGGCAAGGCTGCTTGATGTCAGTGACATTGTTTAACCTGTGATTGACTCCGTTTACAGGCAAACAATGAAAGATAAGCAGATGAGCATTAGGTAGACTCTATTCTCTACTTTCGATGACTTTGTGGATGACCTTGTATTACAGTAACATATATACCAGCGCATGCAAGAGAAAACTTAGCACCTATGTCCTTTGGTGGACAGGTTGGACTCAGAGTCAGCCAGATAAAGACTGAAACCATGACCCTCATGTAGTGCTTTCCTCCAGCGTCGACCTACCCAGCACCGGCAGATTCACCTACCTGGAAAACATCATTTGACACCCAGTCCAGACGCAACAAAGTGGGAAAAGTCTTCAGGTCAATGAGCAACATATGGGGCTTAACCACTTACAGCATCCACACCAAGGTGAAGCTGTACCAGAGCTGTGTTGTGTCCACACTCTGTCAGAATGCTGATACGTGACAGTGAGCGACCTTGCCATGCTGTTGTCATTCCACACCATAAGCCTCCGGAAGATCCTCCATATTTTCTGGCCAAGAAAGATCTCCAAACACACTCTACTCCTTCAGCGTCATCAAGAGGCCATGGCCACAATTATCATGAGGAAACAATGGAGATGGATTGGGCACATAATGAGAAGAGAGTCCGACATCAAGGCAGCACTTCATTGGACCCCCGAGGGCAGAGAAAATGTGGGAGATCAAAGACAGCCTGGCACTGTACCCTGGTGGCAGAAATGAGGACCCTGCACCACACCTGGGGCACATAGAGAAGATGGACAAGGACAGAGAGAGATAGAGGACCTTCATTGCTGCCCTAAATACCAGCGGGGTAATAGGCAGTAAGCAAATAACTAAACTTCAGTCTTAGTGAATGTTATGCCAGGTTTCTATATTCATTAAGAATTTTTTCGTTAAAAGAACAAAATAACTTAGGAGAGTGACTTCAATATAATAATAATATTTAAGCAGCACCTCTATTATATTGAGAAACTGGGGTTTATTAATGAACAAAATGAGCATTTAGGACAATGCAGAACATGGCAGATCAATGATCAGTAACTTTAAACACAATTGTGTTTTAATATACACATCAAAGTTGCTGGTGAACGCAGCAGGCCAAGCAGCATATATAGGAAGAGGCGCAGTCGACGTTTCAGGCCGAGACCCTTCGTCAGGACTAACTGAAGGAAGAGTGAGTAAGGGATTTGAAAGCTGGAGGGGGAGGGGGAGATGCAAAATGATAGGAGAAGACAGGAGGGGGAGGGATAGAGCCGAGAGCTGGACAGGTGATTGGCAAGAGGGGATACGAGGTCCGGGAAGAAAGACAAGGGGGGAGGGGGTGACCCAGAGGATGGGCAAGAGGTATATTCAGAGGGACAGAGGGAGAAAAAGGAGAGTGAGAGAAAGAATGTGTGCATAAAAATGAGTAACAGATGGGGTACGAGGGGGAGGTGGGGCCTTAGCGGAAGTTAGAGAAGTCGATGTTCATGCCATCAGGTTGGAGGCTACCCAGACGGAATATAAGGTGTTGTTCCTCCAACCTGAGTGTGGCTTCATCTTTACAGTAGATGAGGCCGTGGATAGACATGTCAGAATGGGAATGGGACATGGAATTAAAATGTGTGGCCACTGGGAGATCCTGCTTTCTCTGGCGGACAGAGCGTAGACGTTCAGCAAAGCGGTCTCCCAGTCTGCGTCGGGTCTCACCAATATATAAAAGGCCACATCGGGAGCACCGGACGCAGTATATCACCCCAGTCGACTCACAGGTGAAGTGATGCCTCACCTGGAAGGACTGTTTGGGGCCCTGAATGGTGGTGAGGGAGGAAGTGTAAGGGCATGTGTAGCACTTGTTCCGCTTACACGGATAAGTGCCAGGAGGGAGATCAGTGGGGAGGGATGGGGGGGACGAATGGACAAGGGAGTTGTGTAGGGAGCGATCGCTGCGGAATGCAGAGGGGGGGGAGGGATTACTCATTTTTATGCACACATTCTTTCTCTCACTCTCCTTTTTCTCCCTCTGTCCCTCTGAATATACCTCTTGCCCATCCTCTGGGTCACCCCCCCCCCGTCTTTCTTCCCGGACCTCCTGTCCCATGATCCTCTCGTATCCCCTTTTGCCTATCACCTGACCAGCTCTCGGCTCTATCCCTCCCCCTCCTGTCTTCTCCTATCATTTTGCATCTCCCCCTCCCCCTCCAGCTTTCAAATCCCTTACTCACTCTTCCTTCAGTTAGTCCTGACGAAGGGTCTCGGCCTGAAACGTCAACTGCGCCTCTTCCTATAGATGCTGCTTGGCCTGCTGCGTTCACCAGCAACTTTGATGTGTGTTGCTTGAATTTCCAGCATCTGCAGAATTCCTGTTGTTTGTGTTTTAATATGACCTAATAGGACAGTTGATGGGATAAATGCGGACAAATTAGATTGCCTTTATGTACTTATTGTCTTTTACACGAGCAAGAAAGATCAAGGAAGATCTGAACATCTGAAATATCGCTGAAACAATATTACGAAATGATATTATTTGTCATTACAAACACGAGGAATTCTGCAGATGCTGGAAATTCAAGCAATGCCTGGCCTGCTGCGTTCACCAGCAACTTTGATGTGTGTTATTTGTCATGATCTCATTTGTTGTTATTGGGTAGAAATTGATCACTTTTCAAAGGCTCCACAGTTGGCTGTGAAATCTTTTGCAATGTTTTGAAATTAAGAAACATTATATTTTTCACATTAACCCACAAGGACCAGGCAAAAGATTTCTGATCACATTTTTAAAAATTATGCTACTGACTACATTCAAAACCGCTGCTTAGCAATTGACTTTTTAATTTTATAACTGTTGAAAATAACATTATTGATCTTATAATGTTGCATCTGATTGGGTCTGTTGCTGCTTGTTATGTGTCTAAAAGAAATGAAGGATCATAGATCAGTGAAAATGCTAATATGGAGTCACATTACATGGAACAACTTGGACTTACAATATCCTCAATTAATAAAATCCTTCCTCAAGGTCTGGATCTACTTCAGGCCTCTGAAAGATATGCTCGTCTGTATTCAGTGTTCCATGCTGCTCCCCAACAAATGATACAGCAATAAGGACACAAGTAGCTGCCAAGTGTTTATGTGAGATGGGTATTCGATTTGTTTTATGTATAAACTTCCAAAATTAGCATGCTACTGCTACTACTACTACTACGTCGACTCAGGCCTAGGGGGCCGTCGTCCGGCACGATGATGGACTCTCCACTTCTCCCTCTCCCTCATCAGTGTGTTCAGTTCATCTACATTAGCCGCACCGCTGTCTTCTAGGAGCGTGTTGACCACAGTCTTGGGAGGGTGCCCAGGGTTCATCCTCCCATGTTTGGGCTCCCATATGATGACTAGGCTGGCAGGTAGCTCAGAGTGGCGTAGACAGTGCCCGCTAGTTGCAGTCTTCTCACCTCGATTTTACTGGTGAGCTTCGGTAGGTCATCATAGAGCTCGATGTTCGTCATGTGCTGTTGCCAACTCATGTCAAGAGCCATCTGGAGCATTTGTGTATAGCAACCATCTAGAGACTTTCGCATAGTCTTGGTGAGTGTCCACGTCTCACATCCGTATGTGAGAATGGACCCTATGACTGCTATGAAGATCCTCTTTTTAAGCCCTCTGGTCAGGTTTGACTCCCAGATTTCCTTCATGTCATTCATAGCCCTCCAGGCCAGCGCCTTCCGTATCTTTATGTCCTTCTCCAAACTCATCATTCTTGACCCGAGGTACTTGTAGTCAAAGACTTTCTTAATGGTATCATTCTTTATGGTCTTGAGAGTACCTTCGTCGCAGTTAGACGCCATGTACCCTGTCTTTTTAGCGTGCATTCCTCAGAAACGTACCCATTTTAACTAGTTTTGTGCACATTTCTAGTCTCAGTCCCAGTCCCAGTCCCGCCCACCAGAAAAGTAGACTGGGCATTTTTGATCTCGTTAGTCCTGACGAAGGGTCTTGGCCCGAAACGTCGACTGTACCTCTTCCTAGAGATGCTGCCTGGCCTGCTGCGTTCACCAGCAACTTTTATGTGCGTTGTTTGATCTTGATTTACCTGAATATAGGTTTCATTTCCCTGTTGTCTTCTCAGAATGTGATAATTATTTAATGACAGAAAGTGGATCAAAGGTTGCAGCTTACGAATTTGGCAGTAATTAACAATACAATGAAAATATATAATGCTGAAAGTAGTGACCTATGTGTGAATTAGTTATATAACCCTGCACCCCACCCCCCCAAACCCCAGTCAGAGGTTTTCTTTTCTATTGACACCTGTTGTCACCACTTCCTCAGAGTGCTATCTAAATGTCAATAAATACCACTGAAAGTGATAATGGCTTTCCAAATTAGTTAACACTTTCTGTATTCCTCTGACTCAAAATGCTTAATGTTTCATAAATAAAGAATACTCAAAAATGTACAAGGTGATTAATTTCTGAAATTATGCCACATTGTTCTCCTTTGTTTCCTCTGTTACCTTCATATAGAATTTTATATACATACATATATATACACACACACATATATAAATTTTTTCACACACACATACTTTTTTATCCGAGCACTATCATGAAACCAGCCACAATTATGTTTAGAAGCCAGTTAGCCATTCAAATACCATATCTTTACTCACTGTCCAGGACACAATGTTCTTTAACAAAATAGTTCACTTTGTAAATATTGAAGTAGCTTGTGACTTAAAAACAAAGTATCAGAGCTAATGAGAAGGCATGCAAATCCGAACTTTTGATTTATTCTTATTGTAATTCTACATCCTTTTGAACACTTGCTTTTTTTTTAAGAATTGTTGTGAACAGGTCACAAATTAGATATGTTATAACTGACAGCAAAATTGCCTGCACCATTTAAAAAATTATATCAAATCTACTTCTTTTAACAAAGTATACCTGTTGATGAAGAAATATGAAGTATCTCCAAGGGTTCCACAGTAGCAGAGTGGTTAGCGTGACACTTATACAGCTGGGGGCATCGGAGTTCGGGGTTCAATTCCAGCGCAATCTGTAAGGAGTCTATGCGTCCTCCCTGTGGAATGCTCGGGTGTTCTGGCTTCCACCCACAGTCCAAAGTCATACTCGGTAGGTTGTGTGATACTAACCAATAATGAACTGAAATATTCTGTGGAAAGTGAAACTAATCAATTTGAAAACCATTATTTGGAATGTTCATTTGCCACCCATCAAATTTCTCCTTCCCTTGTAACATTCCAATGAAATTGTTCCTTCTGGGACACATTGGTTTACTTCTCCATCTCCACCAATATTCACTCCTGTTGATGGTACTAACAGGTTAATGGTTTGGCACAGGCTAGATGGGCCAAAGGGCCTGTTTCTATGCTGAAGTGTTCTATCACTCCAACAGAGTTGCGAAAATGCAACCTTATACTTCTATCTCATCCCTTGTAACTATTCAGGATTCCAAATATTCCTCTCAAATGAAACAGCAATTTACTTGTTTTTCTTGAAATATACTGGATTCATTAATGATAATTATCTAGACAGGGTAGATGTCTGGTGAAGTAGTTCGGTTTAGGATAACCTTTCCCTATTCCGTCACTTTTATTTTACATCCCACTCTCACTCTAACCTCTCTGTCTTTAGCCTCTAACACAGTGCTAATGAGCTGAATATAATCTGTTGGAACAGCATCTCATCTTCCAACTGGCCACGTTATAGCCTTTCAGACAATTCATTTCAATGATTTCAGAAACTGAAATATATGAGCTTGAGCCTTTTTGCTTTTATTTCAGATTTTCAATATCTTCTTTTGGCAAATTCAAACAATGATTCTGCTTCTTCAACTTATCTCTCCTTTAGAGTTATATTTCTTTACTTTTCTCAATTGCCACCCTCTATCTCTTTGTATTCTCAGTCCATTTAAATCATCATCTGTCCCCTCTATCACAGACTTTCCCTTTTCCTCTCTCTTACCCTTATCACCTTTTCCAACTGTTCACAGTACTGTTGAAAAAGCATTCACCTGAAATTAAATGAAAATTTTATTCTCTCTCCATTAAAACCCCCTAACCTGCTAAGAGCTTGCAGAAATTGCCATCTGTACTTCAGTTTTCCATTCCTAATTACCTCTTGTACAGTAGATTTTTTGTGATCTTAGCTGGCTGAAGACTGTCACTAACCTTTTCCTCAGGGAAATAGCAGAGAAACCATCTTTTTTTTCTAGACAATTCCTTGGAAATGCGAATGACTTGGCTCATTTCCAACGTTATGGGTTCCTTGGTGACTGATAAGGCCAATATAGGAGCCACAGACTCTTTCACAGATGATGCAGGATGCGTCAGACAGGTCAAGCATATGGTACAAATGAGCTAGTACACATCTGTTGTTTTTCTCAGTCCGTATGCATACATCCAATGCATAGAGTGGAGATTATAAATATCATTCTGAATGTTCTTTCTCCATTTGCAGCAGTCATAGTTCAGAAAATTCAAGGATGTTGAAGAGAAAGTATCAGCAATAATGAGGCAGTTGTGAAATGTTTTACCAAGTCTGTCATGTTGCAATTGGATAAAGGATTGCACAACTGTTTTAAATATTTACTGAATGAACTGTAGAAATAAATGTCACAATCATGCATCATCCCATTTCCTTTTCCATTATTAATCTAAAATGGCTTTCTTCTAGACTTGCTTAGTAGTATTTAGGTGACAAATCTAAAGTGTTCATAGTTTCAGATTGCTTTGTTTATAAATATCTAAAAAAAAGTCATGCCAATTTTAAAATTAATCCTTTTCTCAGAAATTACTTAAAGTCATTGTCAACACAATAGGCTGTGGTAAATCTGTTCAGGCCTTAATGGCAACACAGTAGTGCAGTGGTTAGTGTAAAGCTATTACAATGCCAGTGACACAGGTTCATTTAACTGCTGTCAGTCAGGATCTTGTATGTTCTCCTTGTGACTGCATGGGTTTCTTCCAGGTGCTCCAGTTCCATTCCAAAGAGATATGGGTTCATATATTAATTGGACACATAGGTGTGATTGGGCAGCACAGGCTGCGCTGAATCTCTAAGTAAAATAAATAAATCTCTGCAAATGGAAAAACTCACCTTATCTACAGTATTCATTAATCATACACCATACCTGGTGTCTGACCACCCAGGTGGGGCACTGCAATTATCACTAGTGCTACTTTTATTGTTAAGTACCCTCATTTCATCCCAGTCAAAGCAAGGCTGTACATTTCAGCTTCATGGTTAGAAGCGTTAACAGTCTACATTTTGTTGTTTTATTTGCTTGCAGTATATGGAGGTAAATTCTCATCCACTTAACAAAATGGACTCATGAAGCGATGAAGCCACTCCAGTGCCTTCATGGACCATGTCCCGGAGTAACTTTTTTCTTATGATTGCAACATTTTACATTTCAGTTTGAAAATTCTTAGCATTCAACATAGATGATATTCAATATACAATAATCATTTTACAGTTAATTGTTTCAAGCTCCAGTTCCACAGTTTGAAATCATCCCAAACCTTTGATTATTAGATACTAGTGAACAGAGCTCATCATCATCCCACCATTCTGTGGTGTAATTTAAAATTCAAAGTCTAGAAACTTGTCATTTTCTTAATGTGCTAAGTAGGTGTTGCATGTGATTGATGCCCAATGGATTTCCCTGCAAAAATTGTGAAATTGATTACAAACACAACAAAAATATTGCAATGGCAGTTTGCACACCAAATCATGCAGTTTCCATTGTATTTGGACCTCACAACTGCTGTACCATCACCACATGATCATCCAGAAATGCATCAGATATTGAGCAACATTTCTTATAACAGCCACGGATTAATTGTATAAAAGGCTACAATGATGGACAAAGAAAATACTGTGAAGCACACGATGATCGTCTGTCTCGATACCCAATTGAATTAGATGCATTAGTGGTGTAATGTCAAGGCATAATATAGGGTGATGAAGAGATGTATAATCACCAAGTTGCAGCTCAGTTGTGGTTAGTACAGAAAGGTAACCAAAGTGATGTAAAGTTCTGCTGATGAAGTCTCCTGTATTCTATTCATTGAAAACTGACACCGCCAGATGCGGTATGCAGGGCATCAATACAACACACCCTTCCATTGATGCTTTATTATAAATTCCTCAGTGATGTGCTTCAAATTGTTCTGTGCAATGTTCATCAAAAGTCAGAGATTGCACTCAAAAGCACCAAATTACACCAGTCAGGGTAGATGTGTATGCTGGTCATCTGCAACGTCATTAGGTGCATGACTGACTGCTGATGGATTATCAACCATTCTTAGAAAAATCATACACAGAAGGGTCAACGTAATTTTATGAAAGAGAATCTATATTTGGCAGATTGAATTGAAACTGTCACTGGCATGGTAACAGTGCTATACTAACTGCTACGTTGCCATGCTACCCTGGACTGCTCCTCTCCTACTTATCATATGCCTATCCCCCCCTCTACTTATTTCCCTGTTGTACTGTAATTTTTAAAAATTCTGTCTCAGACACCCATTAAATTCTCCTGCTAATAACTTGTATTCAGGGGTTGTTTACAGTAGCCAATTAACCTACCAACATCTATATGAGATGTGGGAGGAAAGTGGTTAAAAACACACGTGGTCACAGAAGAACATGTGAACTCTACAAAGACAACACACAAGGTCAAGATGAAACCTTGGTCACTGGCGACAGCCCAACACTGTGCCACCCACTAACGTAGAACCAGGGGCATTGTTTCAAAATGGAGATGAGGGGTTTTTTTTCTCTCTCAAGAATCTTTAGAATTCTCTATTTGTGTGAGGTGGAAGTTATTGAATAAATTCTAGACAGAGGATAATAACAATTTGAATTACAAATGAGTCAAAGGGCAAGGAGAATAGAGCAGTAAAGTGGTGTTGAGATCAAGACTGGATAAGCCATTATCTTAAAGGAATGGTGGAACATGGTCTGATGATCGACTACTCTTGTTTTTTATGTGCTCAGATCATGTCTCAGTAGTCATAATATCACTCAAAAACAATCACCAAAACAGACTCCACCCTGAGTGAAACTTCCTCCACGTATGATTTGCGTTTTAAAATCATGGCACATTAATCCAGCTTCCATCCTACTTTATATTGTACTCTGTCCAGTATCATATTATCAGTAACATTATGCAATTAATTGATCAAAAGCATTTGCCATTCAGTCCTTGGGGTCTTTGGACTCCCAATTTAATTATACACCATTTCCACCCCCTCTCACAATAGGTCTCTAACCTGAAAAGTTAATTCTGTCTCTTTCCAAAAATGCTGTCTGACCTGCACTTCCAATGATTTTCAATCCCATTCCCCTAGCTATTTTCCATTCTCTTGCACAAACCTATGATCTCACCCTTGAACAATTTGCATTATGTATTAGACCATAAGACATAGGAGCAGAATTAGGCCACTTGGCCAATTGACACTGCTCCGCCATTCATTCATGGCTGATTTATTATCCCTCCCAACCCCATTCTCTCCGTAATCTTTGACATCCTTACTAATCAAGAACCTATTAACTTCCGCTTTAAATATACCCAATGATTTGGCTGTCAGCACTCAGTGGCAATGAATTCCACAGATTCACCATCCAACGACTAAAGAAATTCCTTGTATTCTGAGGGTGTGCCCTCTAGTCCTCGTCTCTCCGACTACAGGAAACATCCTCTCCATGTGTGCTCTACCCAGCCCTTGCAATATAAGTAATGTTTCAATAAGATCCCTTATCATTCTTCTAAACTCCAGCGAGTGCAGGCTCAGAAGCATCAAATGCTTCTTCTACACTAATCCTTCCATTCCTGGGATCATTCTCGTAAACCTCCTCTGCACCCTCTCCAATGCCAGCACATTAGCAGCACGGTAACGTAGTGGTTAGCATATGCTTTACAGTGCCAGTGACCTGGGTTCATTTCATGCCGCAGCCCGTAAGGAGTTTGGACCTTCTGTCCGTGACAGCGTGGGTTTCCTCTGGGTGCTCCGGTTTCCTCCCACAGTCCAAAGATATACCAGTTAGTCAAATAATTCGTCATTGTAAATCGTCCAGTGATTGGGCCAGGGTTAAATCGGGGGTTGCTGGGCGGAATAAGTTGAAGGACTGTTCCACGGTGTATCTCGATGGATGAAATCCTTTCCTAGATAAGGGCCCACAACTGCTAACCATATTCCAAGTGCGGTCTGACCAATGTCTTATAACGCCTCCGGGCTACTTCTAGCGTCTTCGCTTTATTCCAGGTAAAAGTAATAATACTTAAAAAACACTGTACTCATGAGAAGTTTACGACCTATTAACTATGCTATAAAGATAAATGTGTCATCAATACCCATCAATTACCAACCTTCATTTTTAATTTATTTGGACGGCAATACAAAAAGCGGAAAATCTTCAGCAATCTTATGATTCGCTTGACACCTTCATTACGTACTCGATAATAGTGACTGTTATATAAAAAAGAAAATCACTTGTGACAAACAAGTTCACAAGTTTCTGTTTGCTATGGAGTACAAACTGATTGCGAAATGATGTTCGACTCCGACACTAATATTTACACGTATTTCATCACTCTCCAAACGAAATCCAAATTTAGTTCTGAGAAAAATCTCTCGATGTGATCAATATTAGTTCTAAACTTAACAAACAAGTTTAATTCTCGAGTTTGGTACTGGAACTATTTTAACATAAGTGGTTTAAAATAAGGTTTAAGATCTGTACCTGCGACCGAACTCACTGGTGGTAGATACCCGCCGCTGCCTCGATGACAGTGTTTCTCCAGAGACAAATCACTAATTTGTCACCAATTTACATCTATATTATGTAAAAGAACTAAAACCGAAAACCTATCCCGGGAAGGAGGAAGTGATTCGGAATCTCAGTGAATCAGGAAGCGCCAGTGATATTAATGCGGCCTTGAAATGAATTAACATTAGCGTTGTTTTAAAGTTCAAATCACTATTCCTATTTGTGTAAAAACTGTTCACCCCACCTCTATTCTAAGAAACTATAGATAAGTTTTGAATTTGGATATTAAAGCGGGTCATTCGAGCAACTAAATGAATGTGAATTATTAAGTTAGTGTAAGGAAAATCATTGAGAACGATGCACATTTCAGTAGTTTTTATTTTTAATTTAAAACGCGCTGTTAGCCACGGGCTCCAGGAATGTGCAGGATAAAATACAGCACTTCTCTAAAAGTGCGGCTTTTTTGAAGTTGAACAACCTTCTCCTATTTGTCAAGAACGTTATACGCCAAAAGAAGGTAACATTTAAAGATTGCAATTTATAAACAAAGTCTCGGCAGCTGAGAAGAGAAGCTGATCACGTTATTTAAACAGCTCGGACAAGATGAGACAAGCCCCTGCCGCTTGGAAATCTCCAACAACGATGCAGCACAGACTCTTATCAGGAAATAAATCGCTCGCAAATTCTCGGGTTGCTAAGCACAGCAGTCCCGCCCACACGATCTGAGTGTTTCGATTCTGGCTGTCATCATATACGTGCGCATTTTTTAAACTGGAAGGACAAGGTTCCGTGGTTTAAAATGCATTCTACATCGGTGCCTTCATTGAAAAGGCAAGATTATAGGATCCTTATAAAAACTGACAATTAATCGCTGTAATTAAACGTTTTACGGAAATAGCCATGGTGAAGTTATAAACTGCGACTCTCACTTTACGGTGTGTGTTCTTAAAACACTCGTGCGTATCGGGATATTCTGCAACGCAACCCCCATTGTGGTAGGTTAACTGATGATTGTAGATTGTCCGTGATTAGGCTAGGATTAGAATTGGGTTTACTGGGCCGGAAGGGCCTATTCCGTGCTCCATGTCAATGAAATTTAAAAATAGTCCCAAATTGAGGCGCGTTCCTACGA